>NW_020173667.1:111466-176326 GCF_003031525.2 Neophocaena asiaeorientalis asiaeorientalis | reverse complement strand
CATCAGCAGGATGCCTATGTGTGTCAGCAAGGATGAATCTCGTAAGCGTTAATGGGGAGGGATAAAACGATTACACGGGAATATAGCCTGTAAAACTAAAAAAACCACCGAACTGCCACTTCTCAAACCTTTTTGTAGCTGGTAAAGAAAGAGGAGGAGGGAAGTGGTCTTCCCTGAAGTGAGTGTGGCATTTCTGTGTGTGTGGAGTGAGACTGGAGGAGCCACAAGGAGCTCTAAGGCACATGAGTGTTTATTTCTTAACTGCTGCAGTTGTTACATTGAGTTTTTTTCTGGATAATAATTTTTGAACTGAATACATGCTTTATTCTGCCTGTATCGGTATGATATATTTTACAATAAATCAGTAACAAGAAGAATACTGAGGAGGTGCTTTATGTACTGACATTCATCCATCAAAATAAAGGAAAAACAAGTAAAATTGAGTACAATTGGAGGAAACTATTAAAGAGAACATCTTGAAGCCCATTTGCCAGGCAGCAGCAGCAGCTGTCCAACGAGGCGTTCATGTGCCATCGTACTTCCTTTCCTCAGCGGCAGCCATGCCCGCCATGCCACTTCCAGGCCCTCCGTCGGGGTGGCCAGTGCCTGTGCAGCGTCACAGACAGACAAGGCAGGCGAGAGTTAGAGAGCACAGCATGCCATCCTTGCACAGGTGCTGTTATTTTATACCTTGAAAACCTAGGTGACTCCTTACTTAGCTATTAGAATTAGTAAGAGCTTTGGTTTGATAGGAGACAGATATGCAAGAATCAATAACTTTTCTCTGGCAATATTGCTCTTTATAAAACAACTTACGTTCGTAATGGCAATAAACTATCAAATGTTTTTAATACATTTAGCAAGAAAGCCACAGGACCTATGTTAGGATCATGCAGTCTGTTTGAAAGAAATAACCAAGACCCTAAAATATGAAGAAATACACCAATATCCTAAATGGAAAAATTTAATATTATAAAAGTAGTAGTTTCCAAATTAATGTGTGAACAAAATGTAGTCCATTCGGAATACCAGTGGCTGATTTTTTTTTCCTGAAACCTGGCATTGGAAGTAATAACCCACTTGAAGGAGAAAAGTTCTTCAAGTAGCCAGTACATTTTTGGGAAGGAGCCAGTGAGAAAGGCCTGGGCTTCATGGTGTTCAGCCCGCTCGCATGCACTTTCTAGTCCCAACCGGAGGGCGTTGGTGGACGGTGTGGAAGGCCCAACAGTGTAAGAGAGGGGCGTCTAGAAACGATTCAGGACAATTCAAAGGAGGGAAGATTTATTTAGTAACCGGCGCCATCCCTTTGGAGGCAACAGTGGGACCCTCTTCCTCTCCACCATTAGCGAACGTAAGCTTTAGAAGGATTAAAGCTCTAAATATGTTTGTAATTATAAAATACTACAAAACTCCAGAGAACATTTGAACAACCTTTGAGTGGGGGTTACAAGATAGGAGACCTGGAAGAAAAACAGGTTATGATTGTCTCCCTAGAAATGAAAACTGCAGAGTGATTGCGACCAGCCGGCCATGGCCTGTGGGGCGAGCACAGCCCAGGGTGGTGCCTCCAGCTGACCCGAGGCTTTCTGCAGGTCACTTGGGGGCGCTCCTTGGCTGGATAGAATTAACAGAAATTCAAAGAAAAGGACATACGGATGGGCAATAAACAGTAAAGTATGTTCAACCTCACTAGCAGATATGGGAATGCAAATTAGTGAACCATTTTTCTCTTGTCAGATTGGCAAAATTCTAAACCTTATAACATCCATCGCTGACAAAGACGTGGGGAAATAGCACATTGCGGGAGTGCAAATTGCTGTGACCTTTCTGAGAAGTTCTCTCTTGATACCTGTTAAAAATATACCTACTCTTATCCAGTGATTTCCCACTGGGCTTTGTATCTTCATTGAATAAATGAATCGATCTCAATAAAAGCAGTGTATTTTGGAGTAAAACTGTGAGGATGTCCATATGCATATATGTCACTTAGCAGCATGCCTGGTTATAGTCTGTAACACGTAAGATTCTGTGTTCTCTGTTACGGACTCTAAAGAAATTTTATCCAGTCACAAGAAGCAAAAAGCCAGAAGCAGTGCTGACCAGTATTGCTGTATGTCGCGTATATGTATGTGTGTATATGTTCACACTTTGAAGAGCTGAACATGGATTTCCGGGGGGTGTCGCTGTCCTCTCGTGCTGCATAACTAACACCCCAAACCTGGTAGGTGAAACAACAGCAAGAGCAGCGCTTTGCCCCCAAACCTGCAGGTTGGCCTGGCTCAGAGGGCAGCTCCTCCCTGCCTGTGGAGCCAGAGCTGGTGTTCTGGGGGCTCCTCAGTCACAGGGGTGGCGTCAGTGCCGGGAGGCTTGGGCAGCCGAGCGCCCGTGGCCCCCGTCCCCTCTGTCCTCTCTGTGTGTCGTCACAGAGAGCTGGGGGCCAGGTGGCCTTTCATGAGCAGTGTTGGAGGTCAGGACCCGCCCGGGCCCAGGTGGGGATAGGCTGCTGCTTTTTGGGCAGTGATAAGGGCTGGGGGCCCTGGAGGTGATTTTTCGGAGACGTCTTGAAACAAAGGCTAAAACACTGAACAGATTATTTTGTTGAAGCCCAGCTGAAGGCTTTGCTTTGTGCTCTTCTCAGATGCCAGCAAATTAGGACTCAGGCCACACTGGCTGCACACTCGTGCGCCGTGGCACGTGGCGTCCGAGGGCCTGGGTGTCGGGGCTGTGGGCGTGAGAGCCCGGGGGGCTGCGACAGGGCGTGGAGAGCTGGCCGGCCGCCCGTTGGGGTTGGTTGGCACCCGTCTTCGTCCCTGTGTCTGAGGGCGGCTGGCGACACCCCCAGTGATGGCTTTTTGGTCTGTTTCCCACTGGCCTTGCTGACACCAGGGACACTGAGGGGGAGGGAGAGCCGGCCCTGCGTGCGCACGTGCCCAGCTCGGGGCCCAGGACGGCTGGGTGCCGGTGGGCAGTGAGGCCACGGGGCTGCGCTGGGCTGTGGGTGGTGGGACTGGAAGCGCACATTGACGTCTACGCCCTGACCTCCAAACTCAGGGTCTTCTGGCGTTGGGGCCGCCACAGCGTGTGTGGTCGTGCAGCGGGTGCTGTGCAGCAGTGGACGGGAAGCGTGGGCTGTTTTACATGGGTTTTTCCATGACTGGAAAAGCAAGTTGTTCACAGCAGGTGCTCCTGTAAAACTGTGTTTCAGGAGTAGATCCATCCCTACGAGCAGAGGCTAGGATCCCCGGGCCCTCACAAGCCACGGCCCCCGTGCCCGAACAGCAGAAGACGAGGCCCAGCCACGCCCGGGACGAGCGCTTCAGGTCAGGTAGGCACCAGAGGCCTGCGGGCCTCTGCTCGGACACCACGTCTCCGCTGAGGAAATTGCTTTCTTTCTTTCTTTGTTTAACTTTTTATTTTATAGTGGGGTAGGGCCGATTAACAATGTTGTGACAGTTTCAGGTGTACAGCAAAGCGACTCGGCTGTACATATACATACACGTATCCATTCTCCCCCAGAGTCCCCTCCCATTCGGAAATTATTTTCACTCGAACCATAACTTACCACATCATATTTTTCAAGAAAAAATATAACTTCCACATAATATAGTATGTTTTAATGTAGCCTGGAGTGTAAGTGTTCTCCTCTTAGGGGATGCTTATAGGAATCTCAGGAGAAAGCTAAATCTTCCTTCCCCCATTAGAATAATTTCTGTAAATGTTTGTGTCCATTTTTCTACCTAGATCTTTGGGGTTGGTATTGGTGGATTTGTGCATCAAGGACCGCTTTACTACTGTAGGTGTTTTAGTATTTTTTTCTCTCTCTAATTTTGGAGATTTCCTTCTAATTAGATTTCTGCCACTCTGTCAGTGCTTTTATAAATATTTAAATTTGTCTCTGATATTTTATTTGAATCATCAGGACATCCATTGAAAAAATTTGTGCTTTCAATTATAGATTACATATGGATAACTTTTGAACACTCTTTTGCCTGTTTAACATTTTCACCATTGTGTGATTGTATATTTCCTTTGTATTTAAACTCTCAGTAAACCTTTGTATAAAGAAAAACTTTCAAGAGAGATAAAGAAATGGCCGTTTTGTTTTAAGAATACCTAAAAAGAACGTTAAGATTTTAAATGTTATGTCAACATGGGAGTGTGATGAAGTGATTTGAGAAATTTTGATCAGATAATTTCTTACCAATTTAATATACATTTTTAAAAACTTCCTCACGCTGATAATAGTTTCTTTTCTGATTACATAAATGATACATGTAACATAGGATATTAGAAACGGCCCCATCAACATTCCACTGATACCATCTTCTTTAGCCCCGGGTACAAAAGCACACGCATGTACACGCACCGTAAGTAGGGTCACCAGAGGTCTCCTTCCTGTCCCTGCTTGTCTTCATCTCCCCACTCCCTGTCCCCCCTCCATTTCCATGTAACTGACGTTGATGACCTGCTTTCTGCCCTTGTGAACTGTATCTGGTTCTCATTCTTTACTTTCTGAAAACAAGACCTTTATCATTAATGTGCTTTGCTCATATTTTCCCTAAGGCTTTGTCTTCTCTTTGAACTCTCTTACAGTGGCTTTTGTAGCAGAAGTTTTTAATTTGAATGAAGTCCAGCTTATCAGTTCCTTTTCATGAATAGTGCTTTTGTTCTCACATCTAAGAAATCTTTGCCAAACCCAAGGTCACAAAGATTCTTACCTGGGTTTTCTTCTAGACGTTTTATAGTTTTAGGTTTTACCTTTAGGTCTATGATTTAGATTTTAGTTAATTTTAGTATGGTTCAAGGTATGGCGCACAGCTTACTTTTTTGTATGTGGTAATCCCGTCGTCCCCGATGCCCTTGCTCCTTTGTCTAAAAGCGGTCGCACGCATGTGTGACTCTCTTTCTGGACTCTGTTCTATTCTGTTGATGTATTCGTCTGTTGTTATGGCAGAGCCAGCTCTCTTAATGATTGTAGCTTAACAATCATGGGTTCATATCAGTAGTGTTATTCCTCCAAGTTTATTCCTTACTGTTGTTCCCTTGTATATACTGTGCCTTTTTCCCCTCTGGTACTTTTAAGATTTTTCTCTTTGTCACTGGTTTTGAGTGACTTGATTATGATGGGCCTTGGTGTAGTTTTCTTTGTTTCTTGTGCTTGGGGTTTGTTGAGCTTCTTGGATCTGTTGCTTTATACCCTGTAATGTTGATATTGTCTAGATTTCGAGTTGTTGGTTGTCTTATCTGTACTTAGGTTTTTGTTTGTTTCTAAGGCAGCAGTAACGTTTAAGGTGTGTGCTCAGCCCATCACAGCCAGATCTCTTGCAGGGGCTCCTAGGTTTGTCTCTCTCCTGAGCACTGTCTTTCATGAGTGTTTTCGGTTGTATGTCTGGGAGTATTTTTATTAGACCCTCAAGTTTAAATGATACTTTGGCTGGATATAAAATTCTAGGTTCAACACTTGTTTCTTCAGCTGTGTTGCTTTCTTGCACCCGGTGTTTACTCCTGAGTAAAGTCAGTCTGTTTCCTGAGCCTTCAAGATGATTTGCTCTTTCTCTCTGGAAGCTTTTAGGATTGGCTGGCTGTCTTTGATATTTGTAAATTGTACTTTAATACGCCTAGATGTGAATTTTTCATCTTTCCTGATAGTACCCTATGAGCCATTTTACTATAAGGTTTCTAAATGCTTTAAAAACATTTTGTTGGGGAAAATTTGAACACGTACAAAAGTGGACTTGGTGGTGTGATGAGCCCCAGACTCGTCCAGCCCCCACAGTTCCTGCCGTGCTCAGGCTCAGTCTTGGCTTCTTCATCAATCCCCTGCTTCCTCCCTTCCCATGTGATTTTGAAGCACATCTCAGAGATCATGTTATTTCATTTAGAGGTCATAATATTCTTGGCTTCTGTATCTGAAAAGAATGCATGTTATCTCTAAATGATAATGCCATTGTCGCAAAATAATTAACAATAATTCCTTAGTATCAAATACCCAAATGTTCCTGTTGTTTGAAAAAAAAAACCAGTTTATTTGGACCCAGGATCCAAATGTGGTTGCACATACCTCAGGTGGCTGATGTGTGTTTCCACCTTTGATAACTCGGTCTTGGGGCCTGGGCTGTGGTCCGGCGGCTCCATGGCTCCAGCAGGTCACTTAGGGTTCTGTGTTCTCTCATCAAGAGGCACTGCAGGCCTGAGTCTCTCTCCTCTTCGGGATGCTGGCAGACCCATTTGTTCATTAGGGTGGCAAAATGGCTGGACTGCTTCTATGGAGAGAAACTTGTGCTCGCTCACCACAGGGCACAGGAGAGCCTGGAGAAACGCTCAGTTCTTTCCATCTGTTTACTCCTTTTTAAAATAATGGGTTAGGTCACCGGCATCCTCCAAAGGCAGCCAATTACTTTTGCTTCCTCTCTTCCTTCCTTTCTTTTCTTTTATCTTGTTTTTTAGCACTGTAGTTGATATTCAGTCCTTCCAGCATTTATCCTTGGTGATGTTCCAACTGCCCCATCTTTATGAGCCTTTGGGAGCGTCTCCACATCGGCTCTGGCATTTGGGTCACTGGGCCGTGTACTTATGGCTGTTAGGATGCAATGCTCCAGGCTCCCCTGTGTGCTCCCTGCCCCCACCCTAGAATCCGCCATGTCTCAGGGTGCTTGCAGTGAGGATGGTACTTTACGACCACAGTCTGGGTGGTAGGGATGCTCATTGCTATCGGGCTTGTCATCATACCTAGACATTCTTAGGGACAGAGGTTAAGACATACTATCTAAAGATAAAATGCCACATGTGTTCACGCTGATAATTTTCAGTCAGATTCAGGACTGCAGGGTTTTCCCGCACTTCTTTGGTCTCTGTTTGTGTCTCTTGTTTCCCTCACGAGTGTCTTGGTCTCCAGGGAGGGGCGATGGAGCGGGACCGTCAGGCCCCTCTTTGTTTGCTCTCTCACACTCGACCACAAGCGTGGCAGTGTGACGGGGCCCCCGTGACCACCGGCAGCAAGACTGCAGGAAAGCCTGCGTTCCCTGTGCGGTTCTGCCGTCCTGGGGCTTGTCTGGGGTAGTGACTTGACGGTCTGACCACAGGGCTTTAGCGCCACTTGGAGTGGTTTGTGCCACAGTCAGAGCACATTAGGTTCATGTTTCATTTTATTTTCAGTTTGGGGGATTTCTTCTTTTTGATTTAAATCTGAAAATATTTCCAAAGTCAAATCTACAAGCCGAGGAATATTTATGGAAATCTAGGACCAATGTGTGGGACCCACGTGTAGGCTGAGCTTGTGTTCCTTTTACACTCAGTGAAAACAAATAAAGACGTGAACCATGGTTTTGTTACTTCATAAGGAATCTTGTAACACGTGTTTTTGTTGCTGTTCTTTCCGTGCAGATGTTCATACCGAGGCCGTGCAGGCAGCTTTGGCCAAATACAAAGAGAGGAAGATGCCCATGCCTTCCAAGAGGCGCTCCGTCCTCACGCACACGGCCGTGGAGGCCTACACGCCCCCAGGTACTGGGCAGGGTCACGGTGGCCTGGGAGGGGTTTCCCGTTGGGGCGGCACAGCCTCCGACTGTCGTGAAGAGTGTGTGTGTGGGTGTGTGGGGGGGGGGGATGCCGACTTCCTTTCTACAGGACATCTGTGTGTATTTTAATTTTTTCACTAAGATGCAGTTTGTGTCTTTTAGTAAAGAGAGGAACCTGGAGTACATGCTTCATGGAATGACAGAGTTCCCTGAATTCAGAATTCTAAAATTATTCTATCTCATTAGCTATTACTTGTTATGTTGTTACCAGGCCTTAAATGGGAAAGAATAAGGCTATTTGGAGGGTTATTTATTTTGTTGTTGTGCTTTTGTTGTCGTGACCATTAGAAATGAAAACTTTTACGTGGAGTCTCTCTTCAGGATAGTTAGTATGTCTTAGGTTTCTTTGAAAACCCTGTCCAGGTGCTTGAGGGCACGAGGCTGCTGCCTGTCTGGTTATTTGAGTCACGAAACTGGTGACGTGCATGTTTGGTTTGAAGACATGGTAAAAAAACCAAACACACCAGGTCTGCAAGATAAGCATAGCGTTTTGGTGATGCTTCCTCACTTAAAAAAAAGTTTATGTTGTTGAAAAAAGTCTTAGAAATGGCTGTCAAATTCTTGTTTCTACTGAATATAACCGTAGATACTACCCAGTTTTTAAAGAACTTACTGATAACTGTGAAACCCGTGATAAAACGCAGTCCTGCTGACTGGATGAAACCAGAACTCACCTCACTTTCCTTGCCCGTGGCGGTGGTCTCAAGCAGGGGCTCTTTTCAGAGCTCAGTCACGTCTGCTGAGGGGAGGCAGGTGCCCTGGGGGTGGACTCCCGGGACCCCACAGCGTGCACTGAGGCCGTCAGTCTTGCAGCTGGCTGCGCCTCTGGGCGTGGCGCCCCGAGACTGAGCCGCCGGGGGAGCCCGGCCGCGGGGCTCACGGCCGGTCAGACGCAGGCCCTCGTGGACCCGCAGGCGCGGCTGTGCAGGGGCCCAGGGCACGGGCCGGCTAGGTCCAGTGGGGACTCCGCCCCGGAGGACGCCCCCCTCATGCCTGTCCTCGTTATTCTGACCACAGACACGTCGTCCGCCTCAGAAGATGAGGGCTCTTTACAGCGGCCCGGGCGACTGGCCTCCGCGCCGCTCCAGAGCCACGCCGGCGTTGCACCCTGGCTCGACCAGGCCGTTCAGGGCTCGCCCGCCTCCTCCGCCGCATCCTGCACCTCATCTCGCCCGGGAGGGCGGCCTGCCGCCGTGCCCAGTGCCGCCGCCGTGCCCTCAGGCCCCGAGGCCCTCGCCCGCGTAGGTCGGTACAGCCGCAGGGGCCCCTCCAGGCAGGGGAGCCCCCGCGCCCAGCCAGACCCACCTTCTCCTTTTCCTACGGAAAATGTCCTTTCGGTAACAAAAGTGGTTCCTGATGCTTCTGTGGTTTGGCAGCCCCAGCCAGACCCTGTGGCGTGTGGGCCTCCCCCGGGGTCCCTGATGAGTGCCTGGTGTTTCCGCTCTGGAGGGGGCGGCCCACACAGGTGGACAGTCCCTGACGATCGGGGGCCTGCTGCCTGCACGTGGTCCCCGCCTTTGCTCCTTCCTTGTGTGTACAGCTGGAGCCCTCGGTCGTCCCTGCACTGCGCATCCCGAGGCAGGGCTGGGGCTGCAGCCGCCGTCCGGCCTTTCTTCCTCCACATACCAGGGTTAGACAGCCCTCAACCTGAAAAGAGATGTCAGTCAGAACTCAGTCATACGGGTGCCCAGACCTTTTCCAAGTCACCCAGCCCTTTAAACTACATTAACCTTAGGGGCTTCCCTGGTGGTGCAGTGGTTAAGAATCCTCCTGCCAGTGCGGGGGACATGGGTTTGAGCCCTGGTCCGGGAAGATCTCACGTGCCACGGAGCAACTAAGCCGGTGCACCACAACTACTGAGCCTGCGCTCTAGAGCCCGCAAGCCACAACTACTGAGCCTGCGCTCTAGAACCCACGAGCCACAACTGAGTCCACGTGCCACAGCTACTGAAGCTCACGCACCACAACTACTGAGCACACGTGCCACAACTACTGAAGCCTGTGCACCTAGAGCCCGTGCTCTGCAACAAGAGAAGCCACTGCAATGAGAAGCCCGCACGCTGCAGTGAAAGTAGCCCCTGCTCAACGCAATTAGAGAAAGCCCGCGCACAGCAATGAAGACCCAACGCAGCCAAAAATAAATAAATAAATAAATAACATTAATCTTAGAAAGGAAAACATTGCAAGCCTTTCACCATTTAAAGTCATTTTTTAAAAAGCAAAACTAGTAACGTAGCTGGCATGCAAAGCCCATATACATTCTTGCACGAGTACCTTAAAAAAGTGTACTTCTCAGATGGCGATCAGTATTGCTGGGGTCATCTGAACACCCTCTTCCTTCCAGGTGTGGAGGGAAGAGCTGAGCCGCGTGATTGCAGCCTGCCTGAGACCACACAGCTGGCTGTGCTGGAGCCGGGGCTGGCCCACAGTTTTCTGATTCCTGTTCATTTTCTTTGCTGTTAGCTGCTGTTCTGCTAAAACCAAAATGGTGCATCAGAGGTGTGCCCATGACTGGCCAGTGTTTGGGTCCCAGTGTTTGGGTCCCAGTGTTTGGGTCCCAGTGTTTGGGTCCCAGTGTTTTGGGTCCCAGTGTTTTGGTCCCAGTGTTTTGGTCCCAGTGTTTTGGGTCCCAGTGTTTTGGGTCCCAGTGTTTTGGTCCCAGTGTTTTGGGTCCCAGTGTTTTGGGTCCCAGTGTTTTGGGTCCCAGTGTTTTGGTCCCAGTGGGTTAACACCCCCCAGGCAGGCCCAGGTCTCAGGTGCTGAACTGCTTTTATGTAAGATCTTGGTCATTTGGCTGGACTGGGCATTGTAAGTGACTGACGTCTTCCATCTGTGGCCTCTGTGGGCCCATCAGGGACGCTCTTTGTTTGTCATTGGCTGTGTCACTGCAGACGTCTGCACATTTCTGTGGAGCTCGTGCTGTGAGTCTTGGGTGAGAACTCATGACGCCTCAACCTGCTTCCGGCAGGTGGAGGAGGCTCCAAGACCGCTGGGGTCGGGCTGTCAGGACTGTCCTGGGGAGTTTGCGTTACGAGAAAAAGGCTCCTTTGGAAACAGCCTGCCAGGATTGTTTCGGTAGCTTTCCTGGGGGTCCTAAAATGGCTGGTGTTTATAGCCCACCTGCCCTCACGGGGGTTTACAGTGGAGAGCTTGAAAACAGCTTGAGATGGATATATTTTCCTGTTTGTCACGGCGATTTCACATTTTGGAAATACACAGGTACCTCCAGTGTGAGGAAAGCGGTAGCGTTTGAATGTTCTCTTCGCTTAGTTCAGCTTCCCGAAGCTCTCTTCTGCGTTCGACGGTGAGGGGAATAGGGCAGAGTTTGCTTGTATCAGCCGTTGCCGAGCTGTCGTAAACACGGCTTCCTGGTGGGTTAGAAATAGAAGCATATTTAGCGTGAGAAATTGACCACAGTTCAGCATGTTTAAGCAGACAGCCCTCGACTCCTCAGGGTTGTGGGGTGTTTTGAACATAAGGTGTGTTTGAGTGGGCGTCTCCATCCCCGGAAGGTCCTGGCTGTAAAGACTTACAGGCGGGTTTATCACCTCTGTGGGTGGAGGACTCCTGGTGTGCAGCTGTGGCTGAGGCCACTCTTCTCGCGTCCTGCTCGCCTGGCCTCACGTACACATTGTGTGATTCGTTCTGGTAGATTCTAAACATCTTAACTCGGACTCTACTTGATACCTTACTGTTGTTTGTAACTTTCATATGCTACCTGTTTGACCTGAATTTTTAAATCTGAAAAATACTCCATTTCCCTCTCCTTGTTATAAAAACCACCCTTTGTTTTAGTTTCTGACACTAGAGAATTCTTCAATTTGGGCTAAGGAAAGAAGTGTAGAAAGAAGATGACTACAAAAAATTGGAGGCAGAAAATGTTAGGTAAAGGTAATTAAAAATATATATAATTTTCAATTTTGGGTTAGGAAAATCATATACATAAAACATTTGGACATGAATTAAATACCTATATTTAAAAGCAGTACATTTAATTACAGTAGTTCAGTTTTGTTTTGTTGTAAATTTATTTATTTATTTATTTATTTATTTTTGGCTGCATTGGGTCTTCATTGCTGTGCACAGGCTTTCTCTACTTGCGGCGATCGGGGGCTACTCTTCGTTGCGGTGTGCGGGCTTCTCATTGCGGTGGCTTCTCTTGTTGCAGAGCACGGGCTCTAGGCACACGGGCTTCAGTCGTTGTGGCTCGCAGGCTCAGTAGTTGTGGCTCGTGGGCTCTAGAGCGCAGGCTCAGTAGTTGTGGCGCGCGGGCTTAGTTGTTCCGCGGCACGTGGGATCTTCCCAGACCAGGGCTCCAACCTGTGTCCCCTGCATTGGCAGGTGGATTCTTAACAACTGCACCACCAGTAAGTTCTAGTAGTTAATTTTTATTTTGAGTGTAGTTTGCTTATTTTTTTGCAGCTATTTAAGAAACTACTTTGTAGTTGAGATTACCATTTGTACCTTTTTTCATTAATAGCTGTTAAAATCACTCTTTTGTTTTTTTTTTTTTTTTTGCTAGATTCGGAAGGGCAGGGAAATTCCTTTTTAAACTGAAAGAACTTTGTGATAGGCGTACTTTAAAATGCTAATTTCATTAATATCAAGCTTTTTCAAGGGTTGTGAAAACTCTTGTCAAAAAGTTACGTTTTTCCAGGTGGTGTTTTCTGCTATGTTAATAGTGAGTTTGTGTTTTTCTGCCACATAATTTCATCTTTCTACATATTTTTAAAAATTCTTAGATTGCATACTGCCTAGGTTATGAAATGATAGATAAATGATTGGCATTAAAAAATTTTAAGTATCAAAGTGCCATCTATGATGGTGGGAGCATTCATTTGAAGACTAAAGAGATTACAGATCAGTATCGATTCTCAAGAGTAGACGAGCGTCACGCTAGGTCCAGACTTGGTACTTTCCTGGTGGAAGGCTTGGTTGTAGCAGAGATGCTATAGCAGCTCTCAGCCAACCAGTATCCGAACAGATAAAAATGCCATACAGTGAAAACGAAACCCAGAGTCGACATTCAGACAGTGGGAGGAGTGACTTTAAACATTTTCTGTATCTGACATAGTTTGTCTTTAAATGTGACATTAATACATTCTGCCTTAAGAACTGATTGCAGCCTCTTAATAGTGAGGCTTTTGAACTGGCAGTAGGGATAGTTTTTAATCTGTGTAGGCTTACTCTGTGAAGACTGCAAAGGTTCGTGTCTGCATGAGAGCCAACTTGCCTTTTGGGGACGTGGGGATAGTTTATAGAAGCCTGGCAATTTTTCTCATAATACAATGAAAAATGTTCCAACAACAATTGATTTAAAATGTGTTTCTGCTTCATTGAGGGAGATTTCTAAGTAAAACCTCATTAGGCCGTTGGGAAAGGCGAATTCCTTGCACCGTCTCTGTGCCGTAGTTGGTGGTTCTGGTCTAGTTCCCTCTGAGAACTGGATGGCCACCTGCACGCAGTGCTGTCGGGCCATGTCCGGAGTTCAGAGTTCACAGGATCCAATGTGCCTCGGTCAACCGGAAAAGCAAAATGAGTCAGAATGCTCCATGCCTTGCTTAGAGCTCAGCTAGTGAAGCTTCAGCCGAATGGGGTTTAAACAGCAACTTAAGGTTAGTGCTCTTCTGAATTAACAGCACCTTTATTCTGGGTTTGTTTTTCAAAAGCAGATCTGCACTCTGCCCCTCCCGATGTCACCACGGGCCTCGCACAGCATCAGCACACCTACTGTGAGCGTCCACAGCTGGCTTCCGTGAGAGGAGCCCCTCGGGGGGGCAGCGGGAGCGTCCTAGAGACGGCAGGTGGTGAGCATCCTCTCTTCCTTCTTTTGAGACAGCAGAGCCCAGGTATTGGACCTCACCTTGGTGTCTTCAGTTTAGCAAACCTGAGCCAGCCATCAGGTATCATCCTGGTGCACTTAAACTGCCCGTGTGTATATCTTGCGGAGAAATAATCAGGAATAGCTTCGGAATTGGTCAGATAGGGAAAGAGGGGAGTAGGGAGGAGAAAACCTTCACATTTAAATCAGGCGCCCAGAGTTTGGGTCTACGATACTGTGGGAAAATGAGAAGCTGGGGAAGTTTCCTTTCGTGGACCCAGTAGGATGAGGGCAGCCCTGCCTGGGACAGCAGCCCCTGCAGTCTCCCTCCTCAGCAGCCCGTGATCAGTGCAGCCATGGCTGGGCTGTCCCACATGCAGGCCCCGAGATGTCAGCCTGAGTCTCGTCTCCTCATTTGTACTATTTCCTTTTGAAACAGTTTCCAGTATCTTTTATCAGAATTACATGGAGTTTTCCTTCCAATGTGCCAAATTTGAGTTGCAGAAAAATCCAGAGTATCTCAGGAGTGTTTTATACTCCTGAGCAGTTGGTCAGATTTTGTTGAGGTCTTTCAGCTCCTTGTTCAGGTGCAAGAGGAGAAACAGTCAACATGAAGCAGGCTTTACATTTGTTAGATAGATTTTAAAATTTTAATTTGTTACTCTTTAAATTTTCTTTTTTTAAATATTTATTTATTTACTTATTTATTTTTTGGCTGCGTTGGGACATAGTTGTGGCACGTGGGGTCTTTCGTTGCAGCGCGCGGTGCGCGGGCTCCTCTGTAGTTGCGTCTCGCAGGCTTAGTTGCCCCGTGGCCTGTGGGATCTTAGTTCCCCGACCAGGGATCAAACCAGCATCCCCTGCATTGCAAGACGGATTCTTAACCACCGCACCACCAGGGAAGTCCCTATTTAAAATATTTTAAGAACTTGGTTGAGGTATAAATGACATATTTTCTACTGCACATATTAACGTGTGTAATTTTATCAGCTTTAAGAGACATGTACACCGTGAAATCCCCACTGCAGCCAGCACACCCAGTGCTCCTGGAGGCTTCCTTCCTTGTGTGCCTTTGTAACAGGTCCTTGCTGCCCCTTTTGGCTTCCCTCAGACGACCGCTGATTTACTTCCTGACACTATAGATTAGTTTGCACTTTCTAGGATTTTATATAAATAGAATCGCCCAGCATTTATTCTTTATTGTCTGGCCTCTGCCACTCTGCAAAATCATTTCGAAATTCATCCATGTTCTTGCATGTATCAACAGTTCATTCCCTTTCTTGATCTATTTCATCCTACAGATGCACCCTAGTTTATCTTTTCACCTACTGATGGCTATTTGGGGTGTTTCCAGTTTTTGTCTATTAGAGGTAAAGCTGCTGTGACTATTCCTTTACAAGTCTTTGTGTGGGTATCTCCATTCATTTATTTGGGGTCAATACCTAGAAGAAAACCTGGATCATATAGTAGGTTTATGTTTTAGCTTTTTAAGAAATTGCCAGACTGATTTCCCAAGTGGTTGTACCATTTTACATCCCCGCTGTTAGTGATAAGAGTCCCAGTTCCGGGCTTCCCTGGTGGCGCAGTGGTTGAGAGTCCACCTGCCGATGCAGGGGACGCGGGTTCGTGCCCTGGTCCGGGAAGGTCCCACATGCCGCGGAGCCGCTGGGCCCGTGAGCCATGCCCCCTGCGTCTGCGCGTCTGGAGCCTGTGCTCCGCAACGGGGGAGGCCACAACAGTGAGAGGCCCGCGTACCCCAAAAAAAAAAAAAAAAAAAGAGTCCCAGTTCCTCCACATCATTGCCGAGAATTGGTATTGTCGGTTTTTAAATTTTAACCATCCTAATAGGTGTGTAGAGGTATCTCTTTATAGTTTTAATTTGCATCTCCCTAATGACTGATGATGTTTAGCATCTTTTCATGTGCTTATTTGCCATCTATATATCTTTTTAGAAGAGTCTGTTCCAATCTTTTGCTTACTTTTTAAAATGTGTTGTTTGTTTTCTTACTAAGTTTTGAGAGTTCTTTATATAATCTAGATACAAGTTTTTTATCAGGTTTACAAATTGTACTTTCTCCCAGTCTATGGCTTGTGTTTTCATTCTCTTAATAGTGCCTTTCAGAGAGCAGAAGTTTTTAGTTTTGATGAAGTCCAGTTTACCATTTTTTTCTTTCATGGATCCTATTTTTGTGTCATATCTGAGATATATTTTCCTAACCCGAGGTCATAAAGGTTTTCTCCTATAGTTTTATGTTTTATGTTTAGGTGTATGATTCATTTTGAGTTAAGTTTAATATCAGTGCAAGGTATGAACCTAAGTTCACTTTGCTGTATATGGGTGTCCAGTTGTTCTAGGATCATGTAATACAAAGACCCTTCTTTCCCTATCCAGTTTCTTTGGCATCTTTAGTGAAGATCGGTGGACCGCATATGAGAGAAGCCCGTTTCTGGGCTCTGTATGCTGTTCCACTGCTTTGTCTGTCCTTATACCAGTACCACACTGTCATGATCATATATGTATATGTGTGTGTGTGGGGGGATTATATAATAGATCTTGAAATTGTGTACTGTAGTTTGTCTTCAACTCTTCTTTTCATTTAAAAAATTGCCTTAGCTATTCCAGTTCCTTTGTATCTTAATATATAGTTTAAAATCAGTTTGTTAACTTCTACCAGAATTCCTGCTGGGTTTTGACTGGTACTTCACTGACTCTCTAGATCAATTTGGAAAGAATTGGCATCTTAACAATACCATATGTTTCAATTGATAAATATGGTATATCTCTCCATTTACTTAACTCTTTAAAAAAATTTTTCAGCACTGTTTTGTAGCTTTCAGTGTACAGGTATTGCACATATTTTGTTAAAATTATCTCAGAATAGAGACTTCCCTGGTGGCGCAGCGGTTAAGACTCTGCGCTCCCAACGCGGGGAGCCCGGGTTCGATCCATGCCACAACTAAAGGAGCCTGCGAGCCGCAGCAAAGGAGCCTTCCTGCTGCAGCTAAGGAGCCCACCTGCCACAACCAAGACCGGGTGCAACCAAATAAATAAATAAATACTTTAAAAATGTGTACATTAAAAAAAATTACGTTATATTTTTTGATGCTATTATTGTACAAATGGTATTTAAATTTTTTTCCAGTTGTTTATTGCTCATCTAGAGAAAGATAGTCGGTTCTTGTATATTGACCTTACATTAATTCTAGTAGTCTTTTTGGTAGATTCTGTAAGATTTCCACGTGTATGATCATATTGTCTATGAATACCATTTTACTTTTCTTTCCAAATTGTTTGCCTGTAGGAACATTCAGTTTCCTGGCTTTATTGCAGTGTCTAGGACTTGTAGTAACGTCAGTTAGAAATGTCAAGAGTGGACACAACTTGCCTCGTTTCCCATTTTAGGGGAAAGATCCGCTTTTCAATTTTTAATTGTGGTGTTAGTCATGGGTTTTTCATAGATGCTCTTCATCAGGTTGGGGACGTTCCTTTTTTTCCCCTAGTTTTCTGAAAATTTTTATCATGATTTTTGTTAAATGATTTTTAAAATGTGTTAAACTCATCACATGGTTTTTCTTTCATAGTTTGTTAATATAGTACATTTCATTGACTGATTTTTGAAGATTAAGCCAAAGGTGTGTTCTCAAGATAAACCCCACTTGGTTATGGTGTATTACCCCTCTTACATATTGTGGATTTGATTTACTAGTATTTTGTTAAGGATTTGTGTCTATGTTTGAGATAAATACTGGTCTGGGATTTTTGTCTGGTTTTGGTATCAAGATAATACTCATCTCAAATGAACTGAGCAGTGTTCCTTCCTCTTCTGTTCTCACGTCAGTTTTGTGTCTTTGGAGGAGTTTGTCCGTCTTGCCTCCACTCCACAGGTTCCCTCATTGTGGGTTGGTGTGGGACCTGTGATGCTGTCCTGCCCGGTCCTGACACCAGCAGTTAGGGTCTCCTCACCCTTCATCTTAATCGTTCTAGCTAGAGCGTTCACTGGATTTTGTTTATCTTTCAAAGAACCAGTTTTAGTGTAATTGTTTTTCCTCTATTGTTTATCTTTTTTTTCTATTGCATTTATTTCTACTCATATATATTACTTCTTTCCTTCTCCTTACTCTGGCTTTCCTTTGCTCTTCTTCTTCCAGTTTCTTTATTTTAAATCCAGAATGTGTTTATCGAGAGGTTTTTCTGTTCGTCTTGATTCAGTTGCTGCCTCGCCTGCCCCTCCCACATCGTCTGCTGCTTTTGTGATGGCAGAGACGGTGCCACGGCCCCAAATATTTACTCTCTAGCCCTTTAAGAAAAAGTTTGCCAGCTCCTAGTACAGGAAAATAAGCAGAAAATACAGACAATTCACAAAAAGAAATGTAAAAATAGTTCTTACACATGATGTTCATTCAGCCTTTTTCGCAATTAGAGAAATACACATTGTTGGTGGGAATGCAAAGCAGCTCAGCCTCTCTGGAAGAGCAGTTGGTAAGATCTGTGTCTGTGCTTCCATTTGGACCCAGCAGTGCCAGTGTAGGAGTTTACCCTGAATGCACACCTCTAAAAATAAGGAAACACATGCACACGAGGTCGTTCATCGCAGCACTGTCTATACCTCCAAAATATTGGGAAGTACCTGTTATCCAAGCCTCTCAAACTGGTTGAATAAACCTGGTACATTCACACTGTGGCGGACCGCGCAGCTGCCAGGAGTAGCGAGAAGACCTTTATGACCTGGAATGAGGTGCTTTTCCAGGAGACATTAAGTGAAAAGGCGAAGAGTAAAGGAACGTTTATAGTACACCGCCCTTTGTGTGAGAAATAGGAAAATAAAGCAAGCATAAACCTACTATCTCTATAGAAGGAAATGCAGGAAGGATAAGCCAGAAAGCAGTGGGCTGGTTCAACCCGCAGGTGCATGGGGTGGGGTGGGCAGAAGGACTTTAGGAGGGAGTGACATTTCTTTGAGTTCATCTTTTTATATAGTTGTGATTTTTAGAAGTACATTCTACACATTCGAAACATAAACTTAATGGATGGAAGGAAGGGAAAAACCCTAAAACTAGAAGGAGTCGTAAGTAAACAAACCTGATTGTATTTCCAAGAACTACGTAGTCACCCTTAAGAGGGTGAGGGGAGAGAGCTGACAGAGGTCAGTGATGGACACAGCACCCTCGGTCTGGGACGAGGCTGTGTAGGAAGCACAGAAAACCAATTCTGAACTCTTGTTCCTAGCTTTGCTTCTGTAGTGGTTTGGGTACAACAGTTGGAACTGATTCTGTATCTGTGATAGCACTGAGCGAAGGTGTTGGTGTTAGGAGCCAGGGTTCTCGCTGCAGAAGGAAGGCGCCCAGACGTGGAGCATAGCACTGGGGGCCCTGGCGTGGACTCGGGGCTCTAGGATAGAGACCTGTATCGGTTACGCGGCCCGTGTGCACATGTGTATTGTATGTGTAGGGGGTGTGCATATCCATGGATACATACATGTGCATGTGCACAGCATACGTTCTCAGCTCTGTGTGTTAGAAGAAGAAAGACACAGAGCGGCAGCAGTGAGCACACCGAGCCGCCAGGCCTTGGCCTTCAGTACCTGTCCCTCTCAGGAGAACCAGGAAGGGAGGAAGGAAGTCAGGCGTCAGCTGTAAGTGTCAGTGGACTGCTCAAGCTGGAAAGTAATTCGGCAACCGTTGCAGTAAACCTTGCCTCTGGCAGAACGACCAGTGGCTGTTAAATGGAGGGAGAGCTGGGTGAAGATCGGGATACTCGTGAGGTCCTGAAGTGTCTCCTCTCACACTCTTATTGGTGGCACAAGCCAAAAATAGTACCGATAGTGGAGCCCTGCACGGCACATGGCCCGGGTGACAGAAACCTGCGTCTCCCGGAGGGTAGGTGGGTGTCCCGTGGGTCTGGACGTGATGCTCAGGTACTGCTTCAGCCAGGAATGCAGCATCTGACTTGAATCCTGAGAAAACCTCAAGCAAGCGCAGGATGAGGTAAGTGCTACTTAATGATGGAAAGAACTGGACTCTTTCAAAGTGCTGGTGTTGTAAAGGACAAGGGAGACTGCTGACCAGGCCAGTGAGTGCAGCTCTCGATCGCTGGCCCAGCCCTGGAGGAGGGAGGTGCCAGCTGCCTCGCGGTGCACGGAGGTGGCTGGGGCTCCAGGCCTTGCCCTCGCCTCCTCTGCCAGAGCGCCTGCTTGTGTTCCCACGTGCCTTTTCCTCGGAGCGCTTGTCACCGAGGCTGGTGCCCTGTTCCACCAGCACATGTATGTATTTCTGCTGGGTTTTGTGCAGCAGACGGTGACCTGTTTGAGGGCAGACTCTTATCTGTCTTGGCTGACTTTACATCTCCCGGAACGGCGTTCCTTAATAATTATGGAGGACACCAGAGAGCTTTTAGCTTATGCGGGTTATATCTCTGTATATTTACCATATTAGAAATTAAAACTAAAGATTTAAAAAAAATATTTACTAACTCATTTAAAAAAATAATAAGCTTATTATCTCTTAACATAAGTAGCACATATTTATGAAAACAGTTCTAATACAACGAGATGCCGTGAGAAGGGTAGGCTTGTCTGCTGCGGTTGCTGGTCTCTCATAGCTGGCGAGAGGGCAGCGTCTGGGTGGGTTCCGTCTGCTGGGCGTCCCGCACTGTGTGGCCTCTGGAAACCTCCACTGTGCACGTGTGAGAGAGGAGAGGGAAGGAGCAAATGGTGTCTATAATGTGATCCCTGAAAGGGTCTCGGGCACCCCCAGGGGTCCCTGGGCCACTCTGAAAACCGCTAGCTTAGAACAAGTTCTGGTTCCTGGAAGGCATTCAGTATACATTTGTCAGATGAACTAATAAATTCCAAAATGGCCATTTGAGGGGGCCAGCGCTTGGTTGGATTTACAAGTTCCGACGCACTCACGCGGGTGGTCTCTGGACCTGGATTCCGCATCCAGCCTCAGTGCTCTCTTCCCGTGGCAGGTGTCCCCGTGAGCAGCAGAGTGTCCTCCAAGATCCAGCAGCTTCTTAACACCCTGAAGAAACCAAAGCGCCCTCCACTGAAGGAGTTCTTCGTGGATGATTTGGAGGAGGTGTTGGAAGGTGAGTGTCCCAACTCTGGCACACTAGTTTGTGCAGACAGGGCGGCCGTTACATCTGAGGACACAGGCAAACATCCTTCATATGTGGGTCAGACCCAGACTCTGTGGTCATCGTGTGTGGTGGGGACCTCAGCATCACACATGACCTCGGGCTCTGTGTCAACAGCTCATAGTTAAGAGACAGCGTCTCTCTGTGCCTCTGGTCCAGTGGTTAGTACTTTGTTAGAATACATCTAAGATTTCATTTTACTTCCACGATTTAAATTTTTATTTAAACTTTAAATGTGAAATACTTGTCTTCCCGTGGTTTTATTTATTTATTTATTTTCCCCTTGGTTTTAAAGTATTATATCTTTAGCAAAGTTTGGGCTCTTTTTCAGGATTTTAGCCTCTCATTTATGAATGATATATATATTTAGAGAAAAAAAAAATAGACTTATTTTTTTTAATTACCAAGAAACAGAAAGGAGTATAAATCTGTAGAAAAGTAAGAGAAGTGAAGCCCCATACAAGATAGCAGCGTGTGACGTGTGGCTGGGGCCTCGGGACACCAGGCCACCCCCTGCCCCCGGCCTTGCACCTCTGCTGTGCGGTAGTCCCACAGACAAGCTCTGGTGTCTCCTCCTACTTGAGGATTAGACATGGCTGTTAGGGCACGTCTGTGTAATCAGATCACGCCTTTCAAATTCAGAGTTCAATGCTATGAATGCTTTTTAGGAAGTCTTTCGTACATTTGGGCAAATCTTGATGACATATCCACTGGAAACGTAATAGATTTTACTTTATTCTTTTCATTCAACGTGGTTTGAGCACCTAAACTGAAGTGGTGATTCTACTCTCATCCTTTATAAGTGGGGACACCTGCTTCTCAGGTGCCTTCTGGGTGAAAGCCTGGGGGTCGTTGTAATCCTGGGGTTACAGTAGCCAGGGTTCATCTTGATCCATGACTAGCTCTCTTTCCATCCTTGCTCAGTTGGTCTGTGACTGTTACAACGATGGGGAAATCTAATAGCCTTCTTAAAATTGGTATTTTTAAGGAAGAAAAGTATAAAATGTGAATGCCTAACGGTAGAGTATGTGCCTGGTTCTGTGAAATGCTGCTTTTCATGCTCGGTTTTGCTTGTAGCGCAGCAACCAGATCCAGATCAGCCGAAGCCTGAGGGCGGCCAGACGGCGGTGCTGAAGGGGGAGCTGCTGGCCGTGGGCAGCACCTGGCCGCCGTCGCTGCTGGCCACCTTGCAGCAGTGGGGCACCACGCAGCCCAAAGCCCCGTGCCTGACCGCCCTGGATACCACGGGGAAGGCCGTCTACACCCTCACCTATGGCAAGTGTCAACAGAAAGCAGCTGGGCGCTGGCTAGCTGTGAAATATTACATGTCGTACAACAGCCGTGCAGCTTGAGGACCGTGAGAGAACAGATTCCTGACAAGCTGACACAACTGGCAGGGAAACAGAACCTCGCCTCCCCCCAGGGGCCCCTCCCAGGCCACTGCCCTTCCCCCACCGGGGGACCACTTCCTGCCTGGTGGTTTCGAGAGTTCACATCTGTGTGTGCATTTCTGAACAGTGGAGTTTAGTTTTGTCTCGTTTTGAACTTTGGACAAGTGGCGTCAAGCAGTATGTGTTTTTCGTTTGGCGTCTTTTGGTTCCATTCTATGTGTTTATGTAACACGAATCGCATGCATTTGGCTGGACATGTTTTCACGGAGCACTCAGCCCCGAGGCACTTTTGGCCCCCAGGCCGGCGCCCCCCACAGCCGAGGCCAGCGCCTTGCTGACCACTGGGTGTGAGCCAGTCCGAGGTGCTCTGGGCTGCGTCTTGCTCAGCGTTGTCTGAGGTTCATCCCTGTGCTGTGTGCTGCGTGGTCAGTTCATTCTCGTTGATGGACGGTATCTCATTGTGAGAATGCAACGTCTGAGCTCAGCGGCAGGTGGGCGTCTGGGTTGTGTCCGCTCTGGGGCTGCTGCGTGTCAGGCTGTTGTGAACGTTCTCTGTGGGTCTGAGGTGGACGTGTAGGCATTCGTGCTGCTGTGGGCGTAGGACTCGCACGTCAGCTTCAGGACGAGCTGGCGAGCTCTTTCCACACCCCCAGCCCTGGGGGAGGAGTCCCAGCACTGGGTACTGCCTGTTCCCATTCGCCTTCCTTGAGGGAGCATCGTGGTGTCCGGTGCCTGGTGCTGAGGGTGCTTCTAACGTGCTTACTGGCAGCTTGAACACCTCGTGCTATGAAGTACCCAGATCTTTGGCTCATTTTTCTGTGTGCTTGCTAATGCTTTTTATGTTTCAGATACACACCTTTTGTCCAGTACATGTTTTGCAAATATCTTCTTCCACCCTTTGCACTGCCTTTTAACACTTTTAATTGTGGCTTTAGATGAATAAGAAGCCTTAACCTAGGCTTAGGTTAATGTAGTCTGATTTATCTGTTTTCTCCGTTGTTTGTGCTTTCTGTTCTGTGTAGAAAGTCTTTGCCAGACCTAAGGTCACAAAGGCATTCTCCTCCTCCGAGTCTTCTTCTGAAGACTCGTTCTACTTTTCACACTTGTTGTTATGATCCATCTACAGTTTAGTTTTGTGTATGGTGTGAACTTGGACTCATTTACTCTCCTTTGAATGGAATTGACCCACTATCATTTGTTGAGAAGCAGCCCTTCCCCTAGATATGGCTTTGTCATCCGTCAGGTGAAAACTGTACTTGTGGGTCTGTCCTCTTCACCATCCGCGCTTGCTGAGTTGCTGGAGCTTTACGAGTCTGTGTTGGATGTCAGTCCTCCAGCTCTGCGATTGCACCTCAAGATTTGGCATGTGGGATCTTCCCGGACCGGGGCACGAACCCATGTCCCCTGCATCAGTAGGCGGACTCTCAACCACTGCGCCACCAGGGAAGCCCTCCTTGACTATTCTTGGCCCTTTACATTTCCAAGTAAACTTATTTATTTATTTTTGGCTGTGTTGGGTCTTCGTGGCTACAGGCGGGCTTTCTCTAGTTGCAGTGAGCGGGGGCTACTCAGCTACTCTTTGTTGCAATGCGCAGGCTTCTCACTGCGGTGGCTTCTCTTGTTGCGGAGCACGGGCTCTAGGTGCGTGAGCTTGAGTAGTTGTGGCACACGGGCTCAGTAGTTGTGGCTCACGGGCTCTAGAGCACAGACTCAGTAATTTTGGCGCACAGGCTTTGTTGCTCCGTGGCATGTGGGGTCTTCCCGGACCAGGGCTCGAACCCGTGTCCCCTGCATTGGCAGGAGGATTCTTAACCACTGCATCAACCAGGGAAGCCCTCCAAGTAAACTTTAGAATCAGCTTGTCCATTTCCAGAAAAAAATCCTTCTGGGATATTGATTGGCAGCGCACTGAACCCATTGTCCAGCTTGAGGCGAATCGGTGTCGTTGCATTTATGGGATCTTCCAGCTCATGACCCTGGAATATCCCGCCTTTGAAGGCCTACTTTAGTTTCTCTCAGTGACGTTTTACGCTTTTGAGTCCAGGAGTCTTGAGCTTCTTTCGTTAGATTTATTCCTATTGTAATGGAATGATTAAATTTTTTTCTACTCAATTGCTGCTTGTAAATAGAAATGCAATTGATCTTTTAAATGGTGGCTTTGTATCTAGTGATCTTGTTAAAGTGACATATTAATTCTTTTTGGTCTATTAATGAGTAGTTTTGGACATCCTGTGCACAAGTTGAGCCCCTGTGAGCAATGACGGTGTTGTCTAGGCCTTTCTAGTTCTCACACCTTCGGTTTCCGTTCTTGTCTCACTGCACAGGCTGGAACCGCCAGTGCAGTGTGAATCCTTCTCTGTCTTAGGTGGAAAGCAATTGGTCTTGAAGTACGCTGTTTACTGTAGCTTTTTTGCTTCTTTTATGGTAGAAATTCTTTGTCATAATGAAGTTCTGTTTCTAGTTTGCTGAAAGTTTCGCACCATGGGTTGGCTTTTTCTGCTTCATCGAGCTGACCATACAGTTTCTCTGCCCTCCTCCACTAATTTGATGAATTACATTGATTAATTTTCAAATGTAAAGCAGCCCTTGCATTCCTGGATTAAATCCCACTTGGCCAAGATATCTTTTCAATAAACGCCCGGATTCTAGTGGCCAGTATGCTGTTTGGGGTCTTCGCATCTGTGCTCATTAGAGAGATGGCTCTGTAATTCTTTTGTTTTGTTTTGTTTTTGTTTTTGTTTTTGTTCTGCGGTACGCGGGCCTCTCACTGTTGTGGCCTCTCCCGTTGCGGAGCACAGGCTCTGGATGTGCAGTCTCAGCAGCCACGGCTCACGGGCCCAGCCGCTCCGCGGCATGTGGGATCTTCCCAGACCGGGGCACGAACCCGTGTCCCCTGCATCGGCAGGCGGACTCTCAACCACTGCGCCACCAGGGAAGGCCTTTTTTTTTTTTAAAGATTTTTTTGTTGTGGACAGTTTTTAAAGTCTTTATTGAATTTGTTACATACAATGTTGCTTCTGTTTTATGTTTTGGTTTTTTGGCCTCGAGGCATGTGGGATCTTAGCTCCCCAACCAGGGATCGAACCCACACCCCCTGCATTGGAAGGCGAAGTCTTAACCACTGGACCGCAGGAAGTCCCAGCCACGCTCTCTGAGTTGCTGTCGCTTTATAATAGTCTTGACGTCCATTGAGAAAGTCTTCCTGTCTTGTCTCCTTCTTCCAGAATGTCTAGGCTTCTCTCGCCCTGGTATTTCAGTGTCAGTTCGTGTCAGGTGCCACAAACACACCTGTTGAGGTTTTGGTTATCGTTGCCTCGAGCAGTTTGAGGAGAATTAGCACGTTTGCATTACGGTGCCTTCTAGCAAATGGACATAATAGGTTCCTCCGTTCATTCAAATCTTTTTCAACCTCAGCACTGTTTTATAAGTTTCTGGGGGGAGGGGGAGACTTTGCATATTTTTTGTAACACATTTTCTTAGATATTTGGCATGTTTATTTAAATCTTATTATAAATAGTATCATTAAAATTTTTATTTGCTGTTTATTGATGGCACATAGATATTAAATGCTATTTGCGTATTGCTGTTATATCTGATAGCCTTGCTGATTTCAGTTATAGGATTCATGATATGTGCAGTCACGTCTTCTGCAAATAATGACAGTTTTGTTTCTTATTGTTTTACCTTCTCTGCCGCTTTCACCCCAGTCGCATTGGCTGAGACTTTCAGTAAAAGGCAGCTGTCCTTGACTTACTCCTGCTCTCTGAGGGAAAGCTTTCAATATCTGACCATTAGTTATGATGCCGCCTGTGGAATTTTTAAAGATGACTTTTAACAATCACATTAAGGAAGTTTCCTTTCATCCCAAATTTAAGAAGGATTTTTAAAATCCTGAATGGTAAATTATTTTAGTTTTTTTCACCTTTATTCTGTTAATGTGACAAATTATGTTGATTTTCTGTTAAACCTCTTTGCGTGGTTGCAGAGAGGTCATGATGCGTTTTTCTTTTTATAAATATCTGGATTCAGTTTGGAAATCTTTACGCGTTACAGTTATTAACATCTTGAGTTGACCTTTCTATTTAGGCAAAGGCAGCGGTGTTTTGAGCTGACTATTTTTCTCATTTATTTCTCAGGCCCCACAGTTCACTTATCTCACAACGTTGTGCCCGAGTTTAGACTATTTACAGCAAAGGGCGTGTGGTTGCCGCGTGCTTGCCCAGGGGTGGGGAGGGTGAAGGACGGCTTTGTCTTCCTGCGTTCAGCACCGCACGCGCGCAGGGTGAGTGGGAGGGCTGCTTCCGGTTTGGGGTGGACTCAGGCGTTTCTGTCTTCCTCCCCCTCTCCCCCTGCCCTTCACTGTCCCGCGTATCATGTGCCGCGTTCCTCAGGGAAGCACCCACAGGGCTGGGCACCTTCAGGAGGGGTCCAGACGCTCCCCTCCAGCCGCCCATGGCTCTGCCAGGTTCCCTAACATCTCCCTGACTGTCTCCTCTTGAGTGAAAGCAGAGATGAAGATGGACCCACCTCATGAATTGTTGTTGTAAAGGTTAAATGATTTATATGCCACTCTTATCAGGGATATAATTGAGACACATTCAAAGACAGGAAAACGCATTCACAGTGCAATGTTGATTGAAAAAAGGGTGAAGTATGATCCCGTTTCTTAAAAATTATGCATGTGTGTGTGTGTGTGTGTGTGTGCGTCTGTGTGTATACATATATAACAGAAAGAATGCTTTTTTCAGCTGGCTTTTCTACATTCTAAATTTTCTATAATAAAATGCTGTTTTACTTTTCTGTTAAAAAAATAAGTCTGTAAGTTGTTTTTAAGAGAAAACTTCATTGCAGCATTGTGCAAAATAATTACCAATTGGAAACTACCTGAATCTCAGCAGTAGGGCAATAATGGGTGCTAGTGGGATGCTGTGATTGCTGCGCTAAAATGTTAATGATTAGTTTCTTAAATTTTACATTGCTTACTATTTCTATTTTATTTTAGGCAAACTTTGGAGTCGGAGTTTAAAACTAGCTTATACTCTACTTAATAAACTGACTAGTAAGAATGAACCGCTACTTAAACCCGGAGACAGAGTAAGTAACCAAATGCACCTTTGTTGGAGTGAGTGAGAATGGAGACTAAAAATCTGTTTCATTGACATCAGTGTGCTCTCAGTTGTTCCGATTTACAGCATTAATACAAGGGATTTAAGTCAGCAATGAAAACATATTAAATGTGGAAAAAGTTTGTGTTGATGTAGGTAAAATGATCGTTCCTTTTATTCTCCCTTATTGCCCCTTTCCTGATTCTTAAACCTCTTTTCTCTTTGACTTCATATGTGTTGATTTTAATAAAAATATTAATGTCAGATATTAATCAGTGCTACATTTCCAAAGCTTAAGTTTTGTGAAGAAACGTTGACCTTACTTTGAAACTCTGTGTGTTTTATATTCATCTCCTTCCCTCTTCCATGTGGCCAGAACAGAACTCAGAGGAGGCTTGGGGCTTAGTTCCTCGTCCTGCACTGCCCAACATGGTTGGCAATAGCCACAGGGGGCTGTTTAAATTAACCCAAATTAAATGAAATTAGAGTTTTAGTTCCTTAGTTGCACGAGCCCCATTTCCAGGGTTCAGTCACTGCGTGTGGCTGACAGCTAACTACCATATTTGATAGCTCGGAGAAAAAACGATTCCACCATTGTGGGAAGTTCTGCTACACAGCACTGCTCTAGGCAAACTGAGCCAGACTTGGGGAACCCTGGTGTAGCGGGAGGTCCAGCATGGTGAAAGCCAGCATACTCAGCCGTGAAATCCCCAGTGAGAAAGGTTGCCTGAGGTCAGGTCACCCAGCAGGGAAGCTGTAGGTTGACAGGATGGTGTGGGGTTTCAGACTGCTCTCAAGTGCCTCAGTCTTTAATGTGGACCAGTAGCCAAGGACATTTATGGACCACGAAACTTCAACGTGAAAGAGCACAACCAAAGGGCAAAAAATGGGGAAAAAAAGAAAAGGGGAAAGTGGGGGGAGGGAGGGAGGAAGAGGAAGCAGACCTACTTGGAGGAAAGCTAGATACAGAAAACAGTTTGTTTTTTTTTTAAATTAGTCTTAATATCCCTGGAGATCTGAGGTGAAGATATTGCTCCATAAATCAACAAGAAGATGCTAGTGGGGGAGACCGAGATGGAAAGTAGGAAGGAAAAATGGTGCAGATTAGACTTGATCAAGAAGGCCGACATCTGACTAATAGGATTTCCAGAAAGAGAAGGGGGAACAGAGAGTAGAAAGTTTTTAATTCGCTTACCTCAGTGCTGCTAGGGCAGGTTGCAGGAACCTCGCGGCCTCCTGGGGAAAGTGGGCTGTGCACAGAGGCCAGCAACCCCAGGGGGCCTCAGTTTCTCAGTGTGGCACTGGGGGAGACAGCTGTGCTTCGGAAGCCCAGAGGGAGTGCGGTCTTCCTGGGCAGTCGGCGGATGTGAGGGTGGGGCACCATTCTCAGACAGGCAGGACTCGGAAGACTGGGCTCTTTCTTGGGAAGCTCACAGAGGGAGCGCTCCCACAAAGGAGTGAGTGGTCCAAACAGGAGAGCCACCAGGGTGGCCCAGGGTGACTGCGAGCTGCGGGCGAGGAGCAGCCGGACAGGACCAGAAGGGCGAGGCCCCAGGTGGGCAGGCTGGTCAGCAGCTGGTGAAACCCAGGAGCTTACCTGACCGGTTGGCTATTTAGAAATACTATTGACAGGTTTGACACACCCAGCGGGGCGTTTCCGAGCAAGCTGGCCAGTGCACACAGAGGAAGGGAAGCCGGTGAAAGAGGCAGTGGCTGTCACCACCAGAGAGAAGGGGCACGCTTGGCTGTAGAAACGTAAACAGTACAGGAATGATTCCTTATGATACCTGGTGTTTTAGAACAAACCTCTCAGAACCCCTGACTTACGTTGTGCTTTAAAATGATTCTAAGAATCACAAATTTCTTTCTCTTGAAGAAAGTTCTTGCAAGGACAAGGACTTCCAGATACTTCTTTGACTTGCAAGTGAATCCATGTAACTGGGTTAATTATAAAGGATTGATGAAATCACAGTTAGCAATTGATTTAGTGATTGGAAATGAATGGCAAGTTCATCCTCCTGTGATAACATACTTTATAAAAGTGAACACACACAACCTTTATAACAGATTCTCTAAGGACATGTATGTTCTACCAGACATCCGGTCTTGAGGCTAAAGGTCACAGTTCTTAATCGTGGGACAAATGCTATTAACACCAACTTTCAAACTTTTTTCATAAAAATAAAAATGTAAGGTAAATGTAATAGAATATGTAATTTAAACAGTGGCAGCATGATGACCAGGTGGGAGCAGGGAGTGGGCCCCCCGTGGAGACTCTGAGAGGGCAGCCGTAGGGGTCTTGCGGAGTTCTCTGCCCACCACCCTCCTCTGTTAATGTTTCGGTCTTGAGCGAAGGTCTGTCCAAGTAAACCGTTGGTGTCAGGATTTTTTCTTTTGGAAGACCTTTTGATAGACTTTGATTCCTGGTTCCCTCCTCATGTCCAGTTGTTTTTCACCTGGGCTACTTGATGGTGGGTGATGGTCCATCGCTTCCTTCCCTGAGTCGCTGCTGCCCAGATGGTCAGAGTGGACGGAGCTGGACCTAGACCCCGCGGGCAGACCCAGCTGCGCTTGCCTCTAGCCCCAGGAGTTTAACATTATTTTGTCGCGTGCGAGGTAAAGACCGTAACCTAAAGACTGTGTATTAGAAGTTACATGGCTGCAGACACTTATGGACCAAGGGTTAGCACTCAAAGTAACGTTTTCTGTCTCAGCAGCAGGCATTCAGATGACTGAATTATTCACCAGTGGATTTCACAGTTTTCCTTTGTACTCTCGTAGGTGGCACTGGTGTTTCCTAATAGCGACCCTGTCATGTTCACTGTTGCGTTCTATGGGTGTCTCCTGGCAGAGCTGGTTCCTGTCCCCATCGAAGTGCCACTAACAAGAAAGGTAGCAAGCGCGGTGCAGGCCCCAGGTTCACGGTCTCTGAGGCTGCGTCCTGAAGTCCACGTGTCCATTCGCAGGCCTTAGTCTCCTCACTCCAGGTACCGTCTGGAGCCGGGGGACAGGCCGGCGGGTCTCAGAGAGATTAGAGCAGCTTCATCTCCAGACGCTCCTTTTATGTATCTCGCTGGTGACAAGGGCACTGGAACAGCTGTTGGTGGGGCCAGTATCAGTTGCTTGAATTTCCCAACAGAAACTAACATTTTCTCCTCCAATGCATAGAAGTTGGGATTTGATGAGGTTTTGTTAAATCATTTCTCAAAATGGTGTGTTTATTGATAATAACTTTCATTTCTTGGGGATAAGTAAATCATTACAGAGATGTCTTTTAGCTCGCTTCTAAGTGATAGTTTTAAACATATGACATTCTCTTGCGTTTCTGTTCACTTGCATAACAGCGAGCAGCTTTCATCGCTGACAGATGACTTCTGGCCGGGGCAGGGGGCGGGTTGCTGGTGTTCTAGGTAGCTATTACATTTTAGGTATAAATGCCAGTAATCTGATTATTGAAGAATAGATCATTTTAGGAGTAGATTCAGCATGTGTTTTGGAAAATCCTCGTTTTCTGTGGTGTCCCAGTGTTCAGGCAGTGGTTCACGTGAGCGTTACCAGCAAGAAATATTCAAGGATCCCAAAGGTGAACTTGTGAATCAAAGCAGTATATCCCAAAGGACAATATAGGTGAACAGATATTCGAATACCAGGATTCTTAGGGTAAAACTAGAGTTTGTAGAATTTATCAGAAGAAAATGATAAAACTCTACTGAAGGACATATTCTGTGTGGAAATAATTAAGATTGCTAAAGGTTAGGCCTGCCCGTATTAATCAGTAAATTTCAATGCTGTTATGTTTGGAGTTTATTAAAACGGTATTAAATGTCATTTGCAAGAAAAAAGTTTGAGAAATTAGCCCATTACCCAGAACTTTATATGTCATGGCAGAAAATATATCTTTCAAATTTAAAAACAATTGTATTTTATTTGGATGAAAACATAGTATATACCTATGGTATATACCTACACAGGGCTGAATTGTCCTAATTTTCCACGGGCTGAGAGAAAGAGTTCTGCTCTGTGTGAGCTGAGCACCTCTGCCTTCTCTGTTTCTGCAGGACGCTGGCAGCCAGCAGGTCGGGTTTCTGCTGGGCAGCTGTGGCGTCGCCCTGGCCCTGACCACGGACGCTTGTCAGAAAGGCCTGCCCAAGGCCCAGACCGGAGAGGTGGCGGCCTTCAAAGGTGGGCCTGTGGGCGGGCAGCATGTGGCCCAGTTCTCTGCCAAACCAGGCCCTCGGGCGTCCTTTCCTGCCAGTGACTGTTACAGAGACGGAAGGGCCGTCAGGAAAAGCAAGGCCGTGTTCTAGGCCTTGGGGAATCTTCCTCCTCGCCTGGGTCAGGCTCTCGACCTGTGCTGTCCAGCCTGGGGGCCACTGGCCGTCAGACATAAGTTCATAAAGGTTCAGTGAGGCGAGGCTCCTCAGCTGTCAGCAGCTCGGGCTGCACGTTGGGCGGCAGAGGCGCCGTTGCGGGGAGCAAAGACTCCTGACCCTCGCCTCTGCCGTGTCCCTGTCTGCACCCTCACAGGTTGGCCCCCCCTCACCTGGCTGGTGATCGACGGGAAGCACCTGACTAAGCCCCCCAAGGATTGGCACCCATCGGCGCAGGACGCGGGGGCCGGGACCGCCTACATCGAGGTAGCCACCTCGCCTGGCGAGGCTGAAACAGACCCCCGTGTTCAGGGCTTGTTCCCCGAGTGTAGCTGCTGCTGCTTAGATCACAGGCAACAGCTTCTGTGCTTTGCCTTCACCCCAGAAAGATGAGGTGTCTTGTGGGAACTCACTGAGATCCTCCCCTGGGGACCAGCCCGCGTGCCCTGTCGCCTTCGGTACCTGCCCAGGGTGACCCAAGTTCAGCTGAGGGTGTCACCTCGAGGGCCTGGGCGTGAGGTGCGCTCCAGTTGAACTGATGGTTGGTGAAGGGGGACGGCCTCCAGAGACATCGCCTAACAAGCTTGTGCTTTTGAAATCTTTCAGTATAAAACCAGCAAAGAAGGCAGCACCGTGGGGGTCGCAGTGTCCCACGCATCCCTGCTGGCACAGTGCCAGGCTCTGACCCAGGCATGCGGCTACTCAGAAGGTGAGGGTGTGGGGCGGCTCTCCAGCCGGGCACAAGGCACCTGGACGCTGTCCGCGTAGCATCTGCTGTTTAATCCAGGTCGTGCGGCTCGCGAGCTCGGGGCCTCTGCTCTCCTGGACAGGTGGAGTTTGGACATTGGCGTTACAGAGCGTGAAACCCACTCACTACCCATTGGTCTGTGCCCAGTGGGCTGAGGGGCAGCGCATTTTGCATTTTCTTATCGGGACACACTTTTTCGTACTGTTTTCTGTGGCTGGCTTTGGCTTAAGCTGTCACACACTCAGCTGTACCAGTGGAATATTTGTGGTCAGGGCTTGTCTCTTGGCAATGTACCGGCAGCTCCCCCTTTACTGTGAAATATCAGCTATGTAACGTAGAGAACTTTACTTCTTTCCACTAAAATACTGGAATTGAACAAAACTAGGAAGTAAATTGAGTGGTATGTGTAAAATCTGAAATCTCAGTGTTTAGAAGCAAGGGCTAGCTGAGGGCAGCGGGCAAGGGATTTTAGGTGTGTTCAAGGGCCTGCGTAATTTTTTTTAAATTCTATCAAATCGGGTCCCCCGGTTTTCTTTTTCTTCAGGTCCAGTGCTAAGCATACATGTATCACCTATAACTTGGGCTCTTTAGCCAACAAGGGAACGTGTGTACAGTATTCTTAGCAGAACGCAGCAGCATTTCCTGGCACACAAACCAAACTTCCTATTCACTGTTGGGTGTTCCTCCTGTGGGTGTGCCTGGCAGCCCCAGGCTCTGTCCTCTGCCTGAGCTCTGAGCTCAGGGCTGTGCTGGAAGCGGCCCTGGGACCCCAGCTACCGCTGCGCCCTACAGCACGCTCGGCACAGCCTCTGGGAGAGAGAGTGGGCAGGAGGGAAGGAACATCTCTGAAGGGAAGTGACACGGGGAGCCTGTGACATTTCCCAGGGCTGCAGGATGACGTGAGAAGTGGGAGTGTGCGGGCGTAGGGTTGAGAGGTGAGAGACCCGCCACGGTCCTTCATCTCCACATCCAAGCCTGCAGCCTCTGGAGTGTATGCTGCTCCCTGTGTTTCCAGATTAGTGATCAGCAGATTCTCTGTTTTAATCCACAGTTGTATGACCTTCTACTTTTATGTTTTTCCAGTAATTTGAATAACCAAGTAACTTGATAACCAAGATTATTGATTGATTGGTGCATGGCATTTGGGAGCGCTGTGTATCTTTCCTAAAACTCTTATATGTTGATGATGTAACCATCTCAGGGTTTCTCTGAAAATGCACATGACTTGTGAGGAGGGTCACTCCCCACAAGTCATGGTTAAACACGTGGTTTAACCATCTTTGTCCTCTTTCAGCCGAAACATTAACAAATGTGCTGGATTTCAAAAGGGATGCCGGCCTGTGGCACGGAGTGTTAACAGTGAGTGCTGTGTCTAAACGACCTGACTGTTAGAGGGAGGGTTGCTAACGTTTCACGTCGGTGGGTGACACCAAACCCTATCATAGCTGATGGAGTAACCCTTAGTCGTGTTGGTGTGAACGGTGTCTCTGGACCGAGCTGTCCTGTGAGCAGAGCTCTGACGCTCTCTTTGCAGAGTGTCATGAACAGGATGCACGTGGTCAGCATCCCGTACGCGCTGATGAAGGCGAACCCACTCTCCTGGATTCAGAAAGTGTGTGCGTATAAAGGTAACGGAATTAGCACCATCTCTCCATTCATCCTTCATTAGAGAAGTCTCTTTGAATTCATCTTTGGCGATTAAGAAAAAATAAAGCAGCATGTAGAACCGCAGGCGTGTGTGGGCCGGGGCCAGGCTCCCCTACAGCTGTGGTGGGTCTGAGTTGCCAGCGCTGGGGAGCTGGGGGGTCGTGGAGGACAGCTCTTCTCTGCAAGGGCCCTAGACTCCTAACTTTATTCTCTCACAGAAATGCTCCTAATTCTTAGTTCTTGAGGTGGTTTTGATTTGAAGTTAGGGCTCTTCAAGCTACCAGTAGCAAAGCTGTTTACTCAAAGCGGCTTATGACCCAGAGTGAGGGGGCTGCCCGTGGGGCCCAGCCTGCCCTGCTGTCCACCTGTGGTCAGTCGGTGCTTCCCCAGCACGGCCACACCTGCGTGGTCTGAGCGTCCCTCTGGCTCTGCTTCGGCGGAGCTCGGGGGCACCTTTAGTCACCCCTGAGGGGGACTCGGGCTTTCTTCGCACTGACTTGTCCCGGGTGGCCGTGTGCTTGCCGACTGCACCGATGATGGTGCCAGTTACCGATGTGGACGTGGGCCGTGCTCTGCGGCGTGTTGGACGCTGTCTCTGTTTACCCTGCCTAATGGAGGAGAACCAAAGTCCGGTGGGGCGTTTGGCGGGTGCCTCTGCTGGTGAGAGCAGGGCCGGGAATGAGACCCAGCCGGTCTGTTCACATCGGGGGCCTCCCCGCAGCCCCACGTCCCCGGGGCCCCCAGCACAGGGCAGGCCCAGCCTCACGGCTGTGGGAGGGGCAGCTCGAGAGGGAGGGGCAGGTGTGGGGAGAGCAGAGAGGCTCCGAGAGAGAATCAGTTGCGAACGAGCGAGTTGATTTCTAGGTAGGCTGGGCGGGGAGGCCGGGCGGCAGGGAGCACGCGGCCTGCTCTGTGTGCACGCGCCCCTGACGCAGGCGCGTCCCCGCCCCCCCGCAGCCCGGGCCGCGCTGGTGAAGTCCCGCGACATGCACTGGTCGCTCTTGGCACAGCGAGGTCAGAGGGACGTCAGCCTCAGCTCCCTGCGCCTGCTGGTCGTGGCCGACGGTGCGAACCCGTGTGAGTACCGCCTGCCCACCCCCGCCCCCGCGGGCCAGCCGCCGGGGCTCAGGGCTGAGCCGGAACGTGTTGGGTGCCCCGTGGACACGGGTGCGTCTCCTGCTCTGTGACTCGGGGTCTCGTGGTGACTCACGGGTGCGTCTCAGATGTGTTTGTCAGGACTCTCCGTTTAAAGTGGTTTTGACACAGTGGACGGGAGATCCGTGCCTGAGCGGGTCTGACCAGAGTGTAGATACAGCCAGAGCCCGGTTTAGGCTCCCAGCCTGTGGCCTGTGCCCCACTGCATTGGCTTGGCCGCTGCGCGTTCCCGGCCGCCCCGTGTCCTCCCGGGGAGTTTTCTCACTGCTTTATTAACACCTGTGTGTCACTGTTCGTGCACTGAATCCGCCCTGGACCAGAGGCTGCCTTTCATCTAATACCCTGTCCAGCTGTGGCCCCGACACTCGGGAGGGCACCCTACATTCTAGCACCCCAAAGCCTCTCATTCCCTCCACCCACCCTGAACCCCGAGGGCCCCGCCGTCCTGCCTCCAAAGCACCAGGAGCTGCCAGCTTCTCCGAGCCTCCACTGCGGTGCACCCGTCGAGCCACCAGGAGCCCGTCCCGGGGCTGCTGCCCCCCAGACCCCAGATCCCACCACTCCGAGTGCCCGTCACTTCCCTGTAGCTCCGAGCCCTCTGGACGGTCTTGTGTGTCCTCTGCTGGACACAAGGACCCATGAGCAGGTCCCCTCCTTCCCTGGAGCCTCGCTGTGCAGAGAGAGGGTGCAGGTCATGGTGCAGCCCCGGGGCCCCAGTGGGTGCAGGGCTGTGCTGACTCAGGCCCTGAGCGGGCAGCACCCAGCCTCCTAGGAGCTGAGTTTTCATGGCCCGGTGACACTGGCGGAGAAGCAGGGACAGAGAGCTAGGCTGTGCCCACAGGAGAGGCACGGCAGGGCTGCTTGGCAGAGGCTGCAGCTCCAAGGCACGCCCAGGAGAGGGCGCGCACGTGGCCGGGGCCTCAAGCGGTGGAAGGTTCGGCTGCGGCTCCATTAGTGCCCTGGGTCACCTCCCCTTTGGCAGAGCTGCCAGGAGGCGGGTGAGGCCGTGGGTTAGACCTCAGAGACAACGCCGGGCTGAGAGTTGGCTGCTTGTTTGCTGGTGATTTGAGAACGCGCCCTGTTTTTCATAGAAAGAGCCCCACCCCCTCCCCATGAGACTTTGACTGTGAGGTGAAGGGGTGCAGCCTCCAGGCCCGGCGCCGGGCGTCCCCCACGCCGCGTGCCTGTCAGCCTTGCACTCAGCTCTTGCATCCACTCTGTCTCACGCAGGGTCCATATCCTCCTGTGACGCGTTCCTCAACGTCTTCCAGGCCAGAGGGCTGAGGCCGGAGGTGATCTGTCCCTGCGCCAGTTCCCCGGAGGCGCTCACGGTGGCCATCCGCAGGTAGACCATGCTGTAGACGCTTAGTTCTTCCTCGTTCAGCCGAATTACCTGTGGTAGCAGATTTGGTTGATCTGTTCCTGAGCAGGAGAAATCGAGAGCAGCGACCGGCCCTGGGCCCGTTTCCCAGGTGTGTTGGTGCTGTAATGGGGCAGCCCCAGGTGCCACATCCAGCAGCCTGTGTTGGCCGCATGTCCCACACCGGCCTGGTTTGTGGCGCAAGTTCGATAGCGGCTCCCTGGGTCGCGATCTCTGGATTCTTGCAGCACGCGGGCTGGTTTTCCCGAGTGTTCCTCCGATCCGGAAGGCCTTGTGTCCCACAGTAAACACTGCAGCCAGGACTCGCCCCTATTCCGGGGCAGGGTGGCAGGCGGCCAGTGCGCATCAGCTGTGGACGGGGGTCTGTGCCTGTGGGACCCTTGACCTCCCAGTGGTGCCCCCAGCCCCGCCGCCCCCAGGCTGCATTGTCTCTGGGCTCATCCATGTCGCTCCCCAGGCCTCCGCAGGTGTGCCCCTCAGCTCACCTTCCTGCCCAGGTCGTCCCCGCTGCCCTGGGCGCCATCCTCGGCTAGAGGGCAGCGTCCTCGCAGCTGAGGGTGACTTAGTGTTAATTTTCCACCCTCAACTCAAATTAGCCTCACCTGCGGTCTTGTGTTACGTGTGTGTATTTATGAATGGTGGTGTAAGTGATGGTAAAATTTTAGTAGTAATTAGCATTGAAAACAGCGTCTTTGTTCTTCACAGACCATGAGGTGGTCTTCGTTCCTTTGTTCTATGGTGACTTCTTGTGCTCGGCAGAGTAGTGTTTTCCCGCTGGAGAAGATATGACGTTTGTTTCTCAGCATCCTGGTTCCTGCTGCTGCGAAACTAGTCAGGCCCAAACTTGGCGTCGCAAACAGCAGCAGTCACTTTCCTGCCTCTCCTGCTTCCCACGGTCAGGGGTCGGGAAGGGCTGCTCAGGGCAGTTCTGCCGGTAGTTTGATGGTCTCGGGCTGGCTCGGGCTGGCACGGGCTGGGGAGTGGCCGGCGCTGCGTTGTTCCTGCGTGCGGTCCCAGACTCCTTCCCCTGGCTTTGGTGCTCGCAGGCTTGCTCCCAGGAGGCGTGTCGCTCTGCTCACCTGCTGCTCAGGGCTCCGGGGGATGTCCCAGGACGGCCTGGTGGAAGCGTCCTTGCGGCCCACAGGGGCCCCCTGCAGAGGAGTGCGTGGGGTGGGGCGTCGTGCAGACCTGTGGAGACACATGCTGCCCACCAAGGTCCTGCAGCCAACGTCCCCACAGCCGGCGCAGACGGGCACCTGGCTGCTCATCGTCCTGTCGGCAGGGGGCCGTGGTCCCACGCCCACGGGCTCTTTCCCCTTGTCAGTTAATCAGTTTTGTTTCCAGGCCGCCTGACCTGGGGGGCCCTCCTGCAAGAAGAGCTGTGCTGTCGATGAGCTGCCTCAGTCACGGGGTGATCAGACTGGACGCGGAAGAGAAGCTCTCGGTCCTGACGGTTCAGGACGTCGGTCAGGTGATGCCTGGAGGTGAGGTCACAGCTGGGGATGGTCTTGTCCTGCGGCCGGGTGGCAGCAGAGGCTCTGGAGCACGCGAGCACCAGAGGGCTTCAGGTGATTCCCCATGTGAATTGGGATTTTAATTAGTAACATATTTTTTGCTTTTTGCCTCCCTTTGTATCAAGTTAAAGTTGTGCTGAAATACGAGGTGTGTCTATGGCCTGTGAACCGGACTCTGGTTCCCCACCGTTGGGGAAGTAGTGCCAGAGCTTGGGTTCTGGGTGCTCACTGCGCACCAGGCAGTCGTCACGCCTCTCTCGAGGCCAGGCGTCAATCTCAGGCCCCTGGACGTCTGCAGGTAACCCAGTGATGAGACTGTCTCTACATCCTGACAAGGGCCTGTTAGGGGAGCAGCGTGGCCCTGAAGGTTCCCAGGGATCCCTGTGCTCCCGGAAAGGCCCCGGGCCCAGATGACACATGCGTCGCGGGGTGTCTGTGCCGCCGTGGCAGCCGGCGAGCGCAGGAAGGTGACGGCGCTGTGCCCTGAAGCTCCCCTGCAGGCGCGAGCACACGTGGGACCCAGCGCAGGGTCATGGGGGAGAGTTGAGAGCAGAGCCGGACCCGGGAGGCCCTGTGGCACTGAGTTGGGGAGCGCCCCTCACCGCAGTGACCCTGTGGCTGCTCCAGCTCCCCTCCTCCCTGTGCTGGCCCTCCTGGGCTCCGGGCAGCTGCCAACCCACCTGGGCACCTCCGGAGAGCGGCCCCATCTCTGCGCCAGTCGCCCCGTCTGCTGCTCTCCGGGGTACAGGGCCTGCATGGGCGGGGCGTGAGCCGCCCACGCTCGGGGACAGGCTGGGAACCAGCGGGAGGGCCACGGGCCGTGGTCTGGGCCTGTGCGTGTGCCAGAGGTCGGACACGTAGAACAAGGCGGGACGTTTGAGTTTGTTTCTAGTTCCACTTTCTTAGAAGCGTGAGTTGTTTTTTCCTTGCATAAGTCTACCAAAAATAAGGACTCAGCGGTTCTGTAGAGGCAGGAACTCCAGCATAAACATTTTATGAGGGGTAAAGAGCAGGGTCTTTCTGATTTTTAGTTGTTATGTGGCGATCACAGTAATTCTTTAGAAGATGGTGAAATATTGTAATAGTGATTCTTTTGATTGAAAGTATAAGGACTTCGGTTTTATTCTTAAACTTGGACCAGGTTCTGTGTGTGCACACACTCCCCCAGGCACGTGTGTGCTCCCCTGGGTGCGTGTGGTGCGTGTGTGTCTGTGCACGTGCTCCCCTGGGGGTGTGTGTGTCTGTGCACGTGCTCCCCTGGGTGCGTGTGGTGCGTGTGTGTCTGTGCACGTGCTCCCCTGGGTGCGTGTGTGTCTGTGCACGTGCTCCCCTGGGTGCGTGTGTGTCTGTGCACGTGCTCCCCTGGGTGCGTGTGTGTCTGTTGCTGGGATTGCTGCAGGTCTGAGTCAGTGAGGACCTGGGGGGTCTTGTTTTCGGCAGATGCGCAGCCTTCTCTGTGTCAGCCCCAGGGTTGTGTTAGCACGGCACGCCGGGGTTGTCCCTTTCGGTCTGGTTGTGGCGTGGGCGGGGTCTCTGTTGTATTAGCATGCAGGCGAGTGCGTGGATCTGGGGGGAAACGCACACGCAGCAGCGCCACCCTCCACTGCCTGCCCTCCTGAGGCTCTGGGCCACAGGCGGCCGCATCGGTGGGCACGCTGCTTGGTGAAGACAGAAGGGGGTCATGGGGCCGCGGGAGGGGCCCACGCTCGGGTGGGGTCGTCAGGCCTGGTGTGGGAGCCAGCCCGAAAGGCAAAGGTGTGAGCGGATGGCACCTCCCATCTCCTGCGGGTTCAGGAGGGCGGTGCCGGTGGGGACGACAGAGCCCGCGTGACTGGGAGCATTTCTGTCACCTTCAGGTACCGCGTGTGGAACATGCAGGCTTGTGGCCAGAGGGGTGTGAGTGTCCAAGCCTGGAGCACACGAACTGTTCGTGTCCACCCTGCAGAGGCCAAGCCCGCGGGTCTCTGGGGATGGCCCATCTCAGTGTCCTCTTTGTTCGTGCCCTTGAGGGTTGTTTTCTCTCTTTAGCTAACATGTGTGTTGTGAAGGTGGAGGGGACCCCTTACCTCTGTAAAACCGATGAAGTTGGAGAAATCTGCGTCAACTCCAGCGCGACGGCGACAGCATACTATGGGCTGCTTGGGATCACAAAGAACATCTTTGAGGTCCGTGCCTGGTCCCTACTTTGTGCAGAGGCCGAGTCCGCAGCTGCGGAGGGGTGGGAGGGGATAGTGCGGCTCTCGGCAGTGCCCGCTCTGGCAGGCCAGCCCTGCGTGGGCGCCTCGTGGCCCTGACGGATCCAGGTTGGCCCAGGGAAGCTGGCCTCCGGGCTGGAGCCGTGGGGTCGTCAGGAGAGTCCAGCGAGTGCCCCCCAGCCCCCAGGCCGGGACGGGACAGGCCGGGAGCCTGAAGGGGGTCTCACCAGACGGCAGGGACTCTGGCCCTGGTGGGAGCCCCTTCCCCTCCAGGGAGACGCGGTGATGCCCGTCTGAGGAGCCACGCCCGGCACGGGCAGCGCATGCCTGGCCCTCTCTTGCGCCCGCCTGCTGCTCGCTTGATCCCTGTGGACCACGCCTGACCTTGTCCTCCCCACTCTGTGCAGACTGTCCCAGTCACGGCAGGGGGCGCGCCCGTCTCCGACAGACCTTTCACCAGGACAGGGCTGCTGGGCTTCATCGGGCCTGTGAGTATGTCCTGCTGGCAGCCCTGGGCCTGCAGATGGGCTCAGAGCTGGGGAGGGGTGCTGCTCTGCGTGCCCTGTGCACAGGACGCCCCCCAGCAGAGTCCCGGCTCCAGAACGTCACTGGGGCCGAGCTGGGGAGCCCTTCTGTGGCACAGGGGCATCAAGTCCTTGACAGACTTCACCCTCGGCTGCATTCCCATCTCTGACCTTTCCGGTGCTGATGCCTGCCCTGGGTGCCCCTCGCCCCGCCCCGAAAGCCTGCCAGGCTTAGGGCCTCTTCACCCCTGGTGGCCCCTGCCTGGGTCTCCCTGTCACCGTGGGCAGGGGGCCCACTGGCCCTGCCTGTGAGTTACTTGGTCTCCGAGCTGTCGGGTCTCTGTAGCAGGGCCTGAGCCACAGGGCCTGCCCACGTGTCCGGGGCCCGACCAGCGTCCTTGCCTTCAGGATAACCTGGTCTTCGTCGTGGGCAAGCTGGACGGGCTGATGGTGGTGGGGGTCCGCAGACACAACGCGGACGACATCGTGGCCACCGCACTGGCCGTGGAGCCCATGAAGTTTGTCTACAGAGGCAGGTGATGCGCTGCGGGTCCCCTTGCCGTGCCTTTAGGTTCCTTCTCTAGCTAACCTTCGAGAGGTCTCCTGCAGTGGAAGGAAAGCCCGGTGATTTGAATACACAAAACCTAAAAATTCCTGTTCATCAGAGGAACTTCACAAAGAACAGGATGACATTTGCAGCGAGGATGCCAGAGTTGGAGTCCTCACCGCCCACAGAGCTCATGGTTCCTTAGAGGGTGAGATCCAGACCTCGACCTGGGCACGGAGCACAGTGCGCGTGAGGGCGAGGGCACCTGGGCAGCTGCCAGAGAGCCTCGGGAGTGCGGGCTGGAGCGGAGGGCACCCTTTTGCCTGAAATCACCCGAGGCCGTTGTCTCCTGGGATAGAGTCAGTTCGCCTTCTCTGAATGTGTTAGGCAGTCACTTTACAGATTCTCATGTCCATAGAGCACGTAAGGGGGCCCCTGGCCCGGGCCCCGGGCAGCTGGGGCGGGGAGGGGGCGCCCTGTCCAGCTTGTCCAGCTCCGAGCTATCTTTGTCCTGGAGGAGGCGGCCCCTTCTCCTAGTTGGTCCACTCAGCCACTGCATTTCTTCACTGTATTCTTCTCAAGGTAGTGCTTTCGTTACTCAAGCTAAGGTGCCTATAAGCCTGGCTGGAGCCGTCCTTTGAATATACCTTAAAGAAACGATCAGGGAATTCTGCCAGTGGTAGGTGAGCATGGTCTGCCGGCCCTTCTCTGGGTCAGGATGACGGCCGCGAATAAGCACTCGGGAGAAACCAGCAGGGTGGGCAGGCCTGGTGGGTGCGTGCAGCCTGGAGCCGGGGCGCACAGGACTCACAGCAGAAACCGGAGACACCGTCAGTGCAAGTGTCCACCGAGCGGACTCCGGGGTAGCCCACGCCTGGTCCTGGGTGCGTTAGGGAGCCTCGCATGGCCACCGACACCTGATGGCACCTGGAGGTGAAGCCGGCCCAGCGACTAGTGGGGGTGCAGGGTGGTCGCACTGGCGGATGGAGAGGTGCCTACCTGCGTCCACCAGGGAGGAGCTGTGCACTGGACGAGGTCACGGTGTCCCGACAGGACAGTGTTTAGCGGATGGAGTAAATGTAGGACAGAGGCGGCTGTAGAGTGAGCTGATAAGCTGGAAAGCCAGATAAAGAAATTTCTCCAGAAGTCAAGAAATAGAAAGTTTAAAAGAAAGATTAAGAGGGAAGCGGAGCAAGAAGGGCTGGCATCCTGAGAGCAGACTCAGGTGGGGGGTGCGTGTCTGGCCCCTGAGGAAGGGGGCCCGTGGGGTGGGCCTCCAGCCAGGCTGCGTCAGACTCCCCAGCGGAGGGGCTGGAGCCAGAGGATGACAGTGCAGTAACGTTTTAAGTTTTTCAGAGGAACTTTTTTTTTTTTTTTTTGCCGTATGCGGGCCTCTCACCGTTGTGCCCTCCTCTCCCGTTGCGGAGCACAGGCTCCGGACGCGCAGGCTCAGCGGCCATGGCTCACGGGCCCAGCCGCTCTGAGGCATGTGGTATCTTCCCGGACCGGGGCACGAACCCGCGTCCCCTGCATCGGCAGGCTGACTCCCAACCACTGCGCCCCCAGGGAAGCCCCAGAGGGACTATTAACCTAGATTTTATATTCATCCCAGGATGTCATTTAATTGTGCAGTTGCAGTGAAAGTATTCTTGGGTCCGTGAGGTTCAGAAGTTTTGTCACAAAAAGACCATGTTTGTGAAAACACTTTTGGGTGAGGTACTAAGAGAAACAAGATGTGTGAAAGTAAGGAAATGTTAATACTGGGTAAAGTTTGTTGCATTAAAGAGAGTGGGTGCACGTGTGCATGTGTGTGTGCCTGTGCGTAGCGGCCAAAGGAGCAAGCCAGAGAAGGTAGGTCAGTGAGGGCCCAGAGCTAGCTTGGCAGCCGTGCCAGCAGGATGGGCGTGATGGGGAGACAGATGCTTGTCTCATAAAGAAAAGGAGAATCCACTCAAAGTCCAAAGGAAGAAAAAGGCAGCACAGAGAAAAGGAGAACATGTCGAACTTCTTCGATCAGACGCGAGAAAGAAGACCACTGCCGTCAGCCACAGACAGGAGCAGAGTGATGGGTGGTGCGAGATTTCATCTGGACGAAGAAATAGATAATTAACAGAACTTCTCGACAGAGGCTTCTGCATAAAGAAGTACATCACATAGATTAACATTGCAATTAAGGAAAACGTTCTTTACAACGTGTGCCTGGTTGTTCGCTGTGCACTGAAGTGCTCTCTGTTTTGTGAATCGAAACTTATTTCATCCACATTGGAGGAGGTTCGTGGCTGCTTCCCTTTAAATTCTGTTGGACAGCGTCTCCCTCCAGCCCTGCTGTGGCTTCCGTCTGGGCAGGATGGGGCGTCCGCGTCCCGGCCCCCCTTGCTGGCCATCATCTCTGTCCCTTCCTCCCCCAGGATCGCGGTGTTCTCCGTGACAGTGCTGCACGATGACCGGGTCGTGCTGGTGGCAGAGCAGCGGCCCGATGCCTCAGAGGAGGACAGCTTCCAGTGGATGAGCCGTGTGCTACAGGTGGGTGCGTGTGGGCACTGGCTGAGCGCGAGCTGACCCTCGAGGTGAGGGGTGGCCCCGCGGAGCTGCCATCCACCGGGGTGAGAGATGTAAACTTGCATGCATCGGTGTTGTGCTTTGAGAATTTCAAACGTGTAGCAAGGTGGAAGCACAGCCCAGTGAACCCTTCGCGCCTGGGCTGGGGCTCCGCGTGCTTCCCACCTCGTGACACCCGTTTGACACGCACGTGCCCTCGGCCTCACCCGCGTGCTGCGCACTGTCCTTGCCTACACGTCCACGTTTACATCCTTAAATAATGAACTAGATTCAACAAGTTCTTTTGCCGGGAAGGGAGTAAACTTTGCCTTCAGTAAAGAGCACAAACTAAGTGTCCACTCAGCTTTACTGAATGTAACTTACATGTAGAAGGAGCCCATTTTCAAGTGTCCAGGTTGATGAGTTTTGACACATGTACAGACCCAGGTAACCACAGGTAAGAGCGCTCCCGTCTAACGGGGAACCGCTGGCTGCTTTGTGTCGCCGGGGATGAGCCCTGCCCCCTCCCTGGACGTCCGTGCAGACGAATCTCCGTGTTGGCTCCTGGTCTGGCATTCTTTCCCTTGGCATCACGTTTGTGTGGTTCCTCGTGGTGTGTGGATCAGTGGCTCATTCCTTTTTATTGCCAAGTTGTGTCCTTTTGCTTATCTGTTCACACCTTGGTGGACGTTGGGTTGTTAATTTTTGGCTCTTGTGAATAAGGCTACTGTGGACAATAGTGTACAAATCTTTGGGTGAATTTCAGTCCTGGTGGCTTTTCAGGGAAGCCCTCTGGTGTCCCGACAGCTCCGGTTGGTTTTGTGGCGTGTGCTCGGCCCCAGCCGCCTAAGAAAGGACACTTGTACAGAGCAGACAAAGTCCAGTGTCGGGGAGGCCAGGGAGCTCTGAGCTTCAGAGGATCGGTTTTTCTACTAATATTTACAACGTTTATTTTTAATGAGAATTTTTAATGTTTTGCTATGGAATATTTCTGATATACGAAACATACAAAGGAGAGTGTAACAACCCCTGTGTGTCCATCGCTGCTTCAGCAATGACCAACAGTCAAGGCCCCAGCCGAGCCCCGCCCATCCTCCCCGCTTCTCCCTCGGGAGTGCTTGGAAGCAAATCCCAGACTCACAGATTTTACCTGTAAATTTGAGTATTTCTTTCTTTAAAAAAGAAGTACCAGTATCACATCTTAAAAATTAACAATAAAATTTTTATTCAGGTATAATTGACATGTAACACTGTATTAGTTTCAGGTGTACCACACAATGATTTGATTTGGTATATGTAGTGAAAGAGTCACTACGTCTAGTTAATGTCCGTCAACACACAGAGTTACAGTATTTTTTTCTCGTGGTGAGCACTTTTAAGATCTACTCTCTTAGCAACTTTGAAACACACAGCACAGCATTAATAACTACAGTCCCATGCTGTACATGGCATCCCCGGTACTTATCACCTTATAACTGGAAGTTTCTCCCTTTTGATGCCTTCACCCATTTCTCCCACCGCCCCCCCACCCCTCACCTCTGGCAACCACCAATCTGTTCTCTATGTCTGTGAGCTCATCTTTTTGTTTTTGTTTTTAGATTCCACATGTAAGAGATCATAAGTTTTTGTCTTTCTTCATCTAATTTATCTCACTTAGCATAATACTATGAAGGTCCATCTATGTTGTTGCAAATGGCAAGATTTCATTCTTTTTTATGGCTGACTAATATTCGTGTGTGTGTGTGTGTGTGTGTGTGTGTGTGTGTGTGTGTGTGTGTACCACAGTTTCTTTATCCATTCATCCATTGATGGATGCTTAGGTATGTTGGCTATTGTAAATAATACTACAGTGAACAGAGGGGTGCATATATTTTTTTTAAGTTAGCATTTTGGTATTTTTTTATTCACTTATTTATTTGGTTTTGGCTGCATTGGGTCTTCGTTGCTGCATGCAGGCTTTCTCTAGTTGCAGTGAACAGGGGCTACTCTTTGTTGCGGTGTGTGGGCTTCTCATTGCGGTGGCTTCTCTTGTTGCAGAGCATAGACTCTAGGCACATGGGCCTCAGTAGTTGTGGCTCTCGGGCTCTAGAGCGCAGGCTCAGTAGTTGTGGCACATGGGCTTAGTTGCTCCGTGGCCTGTGGGGTCTTCCCGGATCAGGGCTCGAACCTGTGCCCCTGCATTGGCAGGCGGATTCTTAACCACTGCGCCACCAGGGATGTCCAGCATTTTTGGGTTTTTTCCAATAAATACCCAGAAGTGGAATTGGTGGATCATATAGTAGTTCCATTTTTAGTTTTTTGAGGAACCCCCATACTGTTCTCCATAGCGGCAGCACCAGTTTACTTTCCCACCAGCAGGGCACGAGGGCTGCCTTTTCCCCACATCCTCGCCAACACTTGTTGTTTCTTGTCCTTTTGATAATAGCCATTCCAACAGGTGTGAGGTGATATCTCATTGTGGTTTTGATTTGCATTTTCCTGATGATTAGTGATGTTTAGCATCTTTTTATATACCTGTTGGCCATTTATATGTCTTCTTTGGAAAAATGTCTATTCAGGTCCTCTGCCCATTTTTTAATTGCATTATTTGATTTTTGTTTTTGTTTTATTTTGCTGTTGATTTGTATGAGTTTCTTATATATTTTGGATCTTAACCCTTATCAGATATATTATTTGCAAATATTTTCTCCCATTCAATAGGTTCCTTTCGTTTTGTTGATGGTTTCCTTTGCTGTGCAGAAACCTTTTAGTTTGATGTAGTCCCACTTGTTTATTTTTGCTCTTGTTGCTTTCGCTTTTGGTGTCAAATCCAAAAAAATCATCACCGAGACTGATGTCAAGGAGTTTACCATAGCCTATGTTTTATTCTAGGAGTTTTACGGTTTCAGGTCTTACATTCAAGTCTTTAATCTATTTTGAATTAGTTTTGTGTGTGGTGTCCAGTTTTCCTGACACCATTCATTGAGGGGGCTCTCTTTCCCTGTTGTCTGTTCTTGTCTCCTTTGTTGTAAGTTAACTGACCACATATGTGTGGGATTATTCCTGGGCTCTCTATTCTGTTCCATTGATCTACATGTGTTTTTGTGCCAATACCATATTGTTTTGATTACTATAGCTTTATGATATTTGAAATCAGTGAGCATGATACTTCTAGCTTTGTACTTCTTTCTTAAGATTACTTTGACAATTCAGGGTCTTTTGTGGTTCCGTACAAATGTTAGTGTATTTTCTAGTTCTGTGAAAAATGTCATGGGTATTTTGATATTGCATTAAATCTGAAGATGGCTTTGGGTAGTATGGACATTTCAACAATATTAATTCTTCCAGTCCATGAACTCAGAATATCTTTCCATTTATTTGTATCTTTTTCAATTTCTTTTATCAGTGTCTCATAGTTTTAAGTGTGTACTTCACCTCCTTGGTTAAATTTATTCCTAGGTATTTTGTTCTTTTGGATTATATTTAGTCAATTATTCAAATTTCCTGCATTATCTAATGTTTAGTATGTGTGTTAAACTCAGGATCAAAATAAGGTAAAAATGGCACTTGGTGGGGCCAGGCTTTTAAGTCTTTTTTAATTTTTTGTCTCACTATGAACTAGTGGATTATAGTTGTTATATTTTTGACAGTGGTCAGTGGGAGCCTCTTCGGACTGGCTCTTGAGCCCTTTAGACACACCTCCTGGGTTCTTTGAGGCCACACCTGGGAACAGGAAGCTCGATTCCTGGGGAGGTGGTGCATTTTGTGTCCTAGACCCGACACTCCTGGGGCCCCGCTGCCTTCTAGGGGAAGTGGAATTTAGGCACTGTCTGGGAACTTGATGTTACTGGCTTTTTTCAGTGGACAGAGTAGGAGGTGATGTCCGCCTGCTTTGCAAGATTACCTGCATCATGGGTTTATGCTGCTAGTTCCAGCTCAAGACCTCAGGGTTTTTTCTTAAGTCACCGATCTTTCTCCACAATGAAAAATTGCAGTGGTGATACTTCCAGCAGAAGTACTCATGCCCTGAGGCCACTCTGCACACACCACAGTCTCCAAATAACCGTCTCCACACTACCTCTCAAGTGTGAAATTTCCGAGCGCAGCTTAAGATGTTTTTTCAGTTCTTTTTGCCTGTGGGACTGGATTAATGAAATTCCTGTGTTTAAAGTCACTATAAATAGATTCTCTCTGGGGCTGTGCTACCAACCTGATTCCACTTTGGTTGAGTTCATTTGTTTTATTTTACTTTCAGTTGTTAGGGATTGCTTTTTTAAATTTTAAGTTTTTTGTGTGTAAAATATATACATGGTTCCAAATTTGAAAGCAAGGTGTATTCAGAGGAGTCCAGCTTCTGCCTGCCTTGCTGTTCACTGCTTCTCCCACAGGAAGTCACTTAACTACTTTTACGGCTTTTTTTTAATGTGAGCAGTTACAGATTTATATTCGATTGTGTACATACACAGAACGTGTGTGTAAGTGATAGGAAATGCACACTCACCTCGCCATGTTTCTCTTCTAGCAAAACGTCCCAGAGGTCACAGTTCCCTGTCTCATGCCCCCCCTTCCAGGCCATCGACAGCATCCACCAGGTGGGCGTGTACTGTCTGGCCCTGGTTCCTGCGAACACCTTGCCCAAGGCCCCTCTAGGAGGGATTCACGTTTCTGAAACCAAACAGCGCTTTCTGGAGGGGATGCTGCACCCGTGTAACGTGTTAATGTGCCCTCACACGTGTGTTACCAACCTTCCCAAGCCTCGCCAGAAGCAGCCAGGTTAGTGTACATCACACAACACGTCTATTCCGTCTTCAGACTGCGGCAGCTACGCTTGTGTTTAACTGGTGCAGCCCTGTTGAACGCTCCATCTCTGGGGTCGGGGCTAAGAGCCAGAGCGAACGGCACACCGAGTCGGTCCCCACCTCCTGCCCCCCAGGGGAGAGCACAACCCCACGTCCCCAGCATGGGGGTTCTCCCCGCCTGTTAGCACCCACCCCAGGACTGGATTCAGGCCTGGCGTCTGAGCTGTGGAGGCTGCTCCCTGGGGGCAGAACTGATGCCCAAGAGCAGCCCTGGAGCTTGGAATCTAAAGCGCCGCTGCGGCCACCATTGTGCCGTGGGGCGCCGGCCACGCCGAGGCCACGGGGCCTGTGGGCGCCGCGCGTGCTCCTACTCGGCTCTGTCATCAGCCACAGTCACCGGGTTGACCTAGGAAGCCCCAACAAACGGTCAACTTCCCTTCCCTGGTTTAACTCTTATGTACAGTTTTTCATTCCTTTGGTTATGTAAATTTTTAGTCAATGCTAACCTTTGTTGATTATTACACACATAAAATACCATTAAATGAAACACACCGGTAAAACAATGAGATAAATCCATGAAGAGTTTAGCTGTGGCTGAGGTCAGTCACACCTCCCCAGGGCACCTGCCGTGTGGTGAAGGTCTCCATCTGGCTTGTTTGTAAGAGAGAGGTTCTGTTTGTCACTTAGCATACATAACCCTTGTAGCTGGTTTCCCGAACACCTGTGTCATAGTGAAGAATTAAATGCCTGCCTGTTCAAATAAAAAGTTGTGTGATGATTGCCTCTCAGACGTCACCCACCTCTCACTCGCCATCCCCCCTCATTTTCTAGAGGTTGGGCCAGCCTCCATGGTTGTTGGGAACCTGGTCGCTGGGAAGAGAATCGCTCAGGCCTCGGGGAGGGAGCTGTCTCACCTGGAGGACAGTGACCAGGCGAGGAAGGTAAGGGCGGGTGGCTGGAGGGAGGAGGGGCCTCCCTGGCGGCTGGGAAGCCGCCAGCACTGAGCGCCCCCCCCCCCCCACCCCCGTGCCCCCCGCAGCTCCTGTTCCTGCCCGACGTGCTGCGCTGGCGGGCCAGCACCACGCCCGAGCACCTGCTCTTCCTGCTGCTGAGCGCCAAGGTGAGGCCGCCCACGCCTGCGGGCCACGCACTGCCCGCCTAGGAGGGGGGCTGAGGTCTGTTTCCCAGCAGTGGCGCTCAGGCTCAAGGCCTCACGTTTGGAGAACAGCAAGCCTTGGCACCCAGGCCCCGGCTGGCCTGCCTCTCTCTGTGGGAGCCTCAGCTTCCACACAAGCCACACAGTTACCTTTCTGTGGCTTTTATATTTAACAGGAAAATTCTCATTACCTTGTCTTCTGATTATGAATAGTATGCATGTAAGTACTCCTAAGTGAACTAAAAGGAAATGTTTATTTCGGAAAGATTAGGAATTTAGACCTTCTACATGTGTTGACAGCTTTAACATGACAAATACTGCTTACTGCCCTGATCCTGGGTACCTTTCAGCGGGCGTTACATGATACCAGGGGCTTCTAGGGTATAAAGCAGAAACTGTAAGTTATGGGCCAGTAGACAAACTATGGAAACATGAAAAATAACAATGAAAACCCTACATGACTCGCTGTCAGGCGCTCCCAGGCCCACAAGGACGCTCGTGCTCTGACGTCTTAGGAACACTGGCCTTGGGACTTCCCTGGTGGTCCAGTGGTGAAGACTCTGCACTCCCAATGCAGGGGGCCCAGGTTCAGTCCCTGGCTGGGGAACTCAGATCGTGCATGCCGCATGGTGCAGCCAAAAAACAACAGAAAGAGAAACAGCAGCCTGGCTTTCAGTCCTGCTCATTACTGGCCACTGCTCCTTCATTCAAAAATATTGATTGCTGCCTGCTACATACACAGTGTTAAAGAAGACAGAAAAGGCCCCTGTTCGCCAGACAGTGAATTAAGTCTTCCTGTGGCTGATGGAATTCTAAAGCCAATAAGTAACAGTTGACCAAGATAAAGTCAGCTCATGGCGAGAAGCTGAAAATCAGTGCAGCCGGGGCTGTGAGGCGGCAAGGCCGGGGCACTGGGCTGACCCCAGGCGTGAGCCGTGAGGGGTGTGACGGGGCCCGTGATTCCGAGCGACTCCTCTGGATTGTAAGAGGGCAAGGGTGGGAGCAGCGTGCCAGGGGGCCGTGGTCCAGGCGAGAGATGGCCATTCAGAGAAGAGGACGTGGGGATGTAGACACGTGGAGGGGGGGTCAGAGGCAGGCCCGCGGGATCGAGGGTGGCCTGCGTGGGGGCTGAGTGCCTGTGCAGATGGGGCGCTTCCCAGGGAGGAGGGGGCTGTGGGTGGGCGTGTCCAGAGACACCACCAGGAGCACAGTCAGCCCAGAAGACCCCATAATCGTCTTTAAAGCTCAGAGCTTAGGAGGAACCAACAGAAGACCACCTGGCCTTCTCCAGGTGCATTCCAAAGACTTGTAAGTTTCTGCACTTCATTTGGCTTGTCAACCTTCTCAGGTTTGAATTGTCCTTAGGTCTCCAAGGATATGCCGGCTTTCGACCCGGGAGGAGGCCTGTGTAGCAGGTGGTGTCCCTGGCACGAGGTGGCCCCTAGCCTTGGGGACTGGGGGGGCTCTGGGCCTTTGGGCTCCCGGTGCGTGCCTGGCATGGCGCTCTGTACCTCGGCTTGGGTGTGAGGAGAGTCTGACCTGCTGTGCAAAGCCCCCGGACCTGCGTGGTGCGGCCTCGGCCAAGGAGCAGTGAGGGGTTTGGACGCTGCGCCGGGCTGTCCTGGAGGCCGGTGGTGGTTAGGCCGAGGGGCGCCGTACTCCTCCTGAGAAGGACCGAGAGAGCTGTGAGGCCTGACTCGGGTCGGCAGGGGGAGGGAGGGTCAGCTCGGAGCTGGTCCCTGGCCCAGCTCTCCTCCGCAGAGACCCAGGTGCGGGGCGCCCCACCAGCCACTCGTCCGCCCAGGCTCCCTGAAAGAGCAGCCTGCGGCGGCCCAGGCCCCGGGACCTGGTGGATGGGGTGCCTGAACGTGCGTCAGGGTTCAGTTTAGGTTCAGTTTCTCATTTGCTTATGTGTGTTTATATTCAAGATAAGGGTTGCTTTTAGGGAGGGAGAGAATGGAATTGGGGGTGTATGTAGAGTGGTGATGATTTATTTTATAAAAGAGACATTGAAACAACGTGGCAAAATACTAGGTAATGAAAAACTGGATATTTATTACATTGTTCTTTATACTACTGTTATATTTAAAATGTTTTATCATAATGGCCAAAAGGGTTTTCTTCAATCGCCAAGTCTTTGACCGTGGTGGACGACCAGGCTCTGAGAAGACTGCAGACGGGTCTGGAGTGGCACCTGTCCTGGTTCCTGACCACAGGGGCTCAGACACGGGCTGTGCGCCGAGTGTCCATGGGTCGTCCCCTGCCCCCCGCTCAGCAGTGCCCACGATTGCTTTCCTAGGGCACAGTCACCAGCACCACCACCTGCATCCAGCTGCACAAAAAGGCTGAGAGAGTGGCCGCTGCTCTGATGGAGAAGGCCAGGCTCACCACCGGGGCCCACGTGGCCCTGGTCTACCCCCCAGGTAAGGACCTGCCGGCCTGCCCTCTGCCCGTGCCCACCCTGTGCTCCCGTCACGCGTGCCTCCACCCCTGTGAGCACTTGTATGTAATTGAGTCCACTCTTGCCTGTCCTAGTGCAGCCTTTCCTTTCTGTTTGCTTTCTTCATCTGGCTGTTCTTCCCGCATCTCTCCCCTCTGTTTTATTACTAGAAAGCAAACACCCTTGTAACCACCAACCAGGTCGAGAAATGGATGTTTGCTTTTCCTGTCCCAACCACCTCCTCCATTCTCCAAAAGTAGCCTCTGTCCTGACCTCTGTGGTCACCATTTCTTCCATTTCTCCATAGTTTGATCACCCAGATGAGCGTCCTAGTCGTCACAGTTTAGTCTGCCGATTTCCTTTAAATCTGATATATTTTTAAGTCTCCTTTAACCTGCAGGCTGCCTTCTGTCCATCTCTTCTGTGGCCCTGGAGTGTCCCCGCCGTCTGGAGTGGCTCCGTGTGTGCCGCCGGGGCGGCTGCTCCTGGGCTCCCACAGGGAACCCCGGTCAGACTCCCGCGCAAGACCCTAAGGCTGTTTCTTTCTTTTGCAGAATTAGCACGCTAGCAGCCATTGACATTCTCTGTCCTGCGTTCATTAACGCTTTAAGGGTCACTAAATGGTGGTGTTCTAACTCTGTCCTTTCTTTTTCACTTATCAGCCATAAACTATAAACAGACACTTGCCCTCGTTAGTATCTGGTCACCCAGTGGTAGAATTCAGCTGTGAAAGGTAGAGTAAGTGTTGCTTCTTTCCTTCTATCAATGAAATGAATTCTGTTTCTTGTCGCACCCTAGTGGGAGCTTGCTCCCACGTCCTCGGGTGTGACCTCCCGCCCTAATGCCTCCTGCTGTCTGCTGGGACCAGGTGCCCCGGCCAGTTCTCCGTGGAGCCTGGTGTTCACAGCACCAGTCTGGGCCAGGGGCTCGTCCCTCCTGGGCTGGCCGCTGGCCGTTGGCCCTTTCCTTGAACAGAGCTCTGATTTAAAGTGAGTATAATAATTGTATCTTGGAGACAGGCAGTGCCTCATGAGTTCATACTGCTGCACCCGGTCAGATTCAGGGCTACAGGCTTTTACTGAACCCTTCTTGACGTTCCGTCTGCTTTACGCCTGTGTCCCCCTTCTTCCCTACTGAGAATCCTGATTCTCCAGGATGGGAGTCGATAGAATTCAAATATCCCAAGATCACTCACTTGCTTTATCCTGTGTCGCAAGCAGCACCTCCAGAATAACGGTAGTAATACGTGACCACCTGTGTGATTTTTGAAAGCAGCTTAAATATTTTCACACGTGCTTTCTCAACCCGTTTTCCCTGTAGCTGTGCTCTCTGTGTCACCGGGGCGGGTGGGGCTGGGGGCCTGCAAAGCCGGCCTCTCCTCACCCTCAGTCCCGGTGACTGCGTTCAGTCTCTTTCTGCCACGCTGGTTCTCTAATTGGTTTCTCAGGAAGGGTTCATGGGAACAGTATCCCCTGAGTTCTTGCTTGTTGGTAACAGTCTGTACACTTCGTAATGAAAGTTGTTTTTGCTAGATAAAAAAATCCCTGACTCACATTTTCTTTTCTTGAGCCTCTCAAATATGTGTCCATTTTCTCCTGGCCTTAAGCATCAAGTCTGACGATAATCTAATTTTCTTCCTCTTATGAGTCACTGGCCTTTTTGCTCTAGGTGCCAAAAGGACATTTTTTTCCCTTCTTGAAGTCCGGCATATGGTTGTAACATTGATTATTACAGGGCAGCATTCTCTTACCTAAGGTATCTTTGGAAGGCAGCTACGCTCACCACTGTACCTTCAATGCCGTACAATGTATAAGGTATCTAAATAAGAAGATGCAAATCTTTTCTTTTTTTTTTTTTTTTTAATTTCAAGGAAGTTTTCTAGAACCGTAGTCTTTTCTCTGTCCCTTCCCTTGCTTTGATTTTCTTCGCATCTCCTGACTGCTCCCGTGGCCCACGTGTTAGGTCTTCTCTGTCGTTTTCCCCAGGAGTGTCTCCGTTGAGTTTCCAGTCTCGTCCTCTTCGTGGTTTCTGTGTCCATTGTCTTGTTTGCTCTTGGGCTCCTTCTAGTTCCATCTTCGTTTCTGAAATGATTTTTTATAATTTCTACTTCTTTCCTCATTTTTCTAGTTCTGATTTCGGTTATTCTTTCATGTCTTGCATCATTTTCTTAATGCATTTTAGCACATGTTAAAATGGGCTGCAGTTCTTATCTGCTGACTTTGTCTGGACAGATGACGATCTGCCCCTGATTCTTTTCCTTGTACCTTGGGTGGGACTTGGCCCCCGGGCCATCCGCACGGACCCCCCACCCCTCCCGCCTCCTTCTGCGCCCCGCACCCTGAGCCCCGAGCCCCACTCTGTGGGCCTCTCTGTGTTGGGCTGGATTGCTGGCCCCTAACCCTCATCGCTGCTCACTGGCGCCGGTGAGTGGGTGAACGGTTTCCGTCCCTCGCCCTGCTCTCTGATCAGACCCACAGTTGTGGGAACAAGATGCCTGCGCCTCCGCAGTCGGGACGTCTGGGCCTCCTGGGGGCTCCCAGCCCTCCCGGCTCCCTCTGGTGCCACCTGGCTCCTGTGGAATCCCCTCACTCTGCCCAGTGTGGCCCCTATAGCCCGTCTTCCCGCCGGCGCCGTCTCACCTGCTCGGTGCCTGCTCTGCCTCGTCTGCCTTGTCTTGGGGTCCTGGCTCTGGGAGTTTGCTGCTTGGCTGTTAGGGGATGCTTTCTCCTGCGTCTGGCACACAGGTGGTGGCACTCGGAAGACCTTTCCCTTTCCCTTTCCTGGGTGGCCTGGGCCTTCGCTGGAACAGGAATCACAGGTTTCTCTGGCATGGCAGGTGCTTCCCCAGGGTTGTAGGTGATTTTCTTTTTTCCACCCTTTATAAGTCTGTTGTTGTTTTGTCTGGACGCTTGTTGGTTCTAGTTCAGGAATTTTACTGGGAAACGCCTGGGTCTAGGTCCTCTCTCACTTTCCTGCCCACTTAATCTTCATCTCAGGAAACTGTTCTTTTTCGTTACTGCCTTTTCTCCCTCTTTTTCATGCTTCTGGAACTCCTGACTCAGGTTTTGGGTACCGTCTCTTTTCAGTGTGTCTGGCAGGACACGACTTGTGCTGGGCACTTTCTCCCTGCTTGTGGGATCTGGGGGCCTCTTCCCAGGGCGCTGCCGTGGAGGGCTCCCTGCCCGGCAGCCAGGGCGAGCTGGCAGCCCGGCCTGTTTCTGGACGTGGACGCGTGGCGGCTCGGACACCTCGGGCTCCCACTGGCGTTACAGTTACGCTGCTCTTTCCGGTCCCGGGAACGTGCGGTCACTTCTCTCCAGGACTGATTGCAGCTCCCACTCTTCTCGTCTCCCTGGCCTCAGTGTGAGGCAGACATCTCCCCGGCCGAGATGAGGCCAGGGACACAGCCGCTCGGGAGCCCCGGCCATCACCGTCCACAACCGGCGGAGAGCCTGGGAGGACCACGGCCATGCAGGGGCTCCGGGCTGCAGCTGCAGGCGTGCAGCGTGAGGACATGCTGGGGGTGAGGGATGCTGAAGTAACAGGAGAATAGGAGAAAAGACGGAAGGAGGCCCGACGCCTCTCTCTCTTTGGGGCATGTTTGACACTGTTTATAAAAAATTTTTAGTGAATAAAGGAAAATGCTTGTTGAAGTCCTGAATTTACAACCTTACCAGCAGGTGGAGAGTATAATGAATAGCCGGAGGGCAGATCCCACCCTGCTTGACGTTTTGCACATGCACACCGGTGTGTGTGTGTGTGTGTGCGTGTGTGTGTGTGCGCGCGTGTGTGTGTGCGCGCGCACGTGTGTGTGTGTGTTGCATGCGCGCACATGTTGTGCATTTCCTGATTTACTGCGAGGGGCCAGGACTTTCTCCTTACAGGGGTGTGTGGCCCTGGGGTGACTCTGGGAGCTGCAGGTGGGGTGCGGGCAGGGACAGGGCTGCCCCACATGTTCGCCTGGTGATGCCAGGACAGGAGGAGGTGCACACGCAGGGACGGCAGGAGCTGCATGAGCGCGTGGAAGTGAGTTGCTGAGGGTGCTTTCTTGTGTTCAGTTTGGTGACACCTCTGTGGCGCGTGGGGCAGAGTGGCCCTGCTGGGTGTGAGGATGTTCACACGCGTGTCGACCTGCCTGCTGGCTCTGTCTCCTGAACTGCCCACACGCACAGCGCAGATGGGTGGTCCCTGGTGGGTGGGCTCAGGCCCGTAAAGATGACCGTGCTGAGTACCCCTGGCCCTGCTGGAGCATCGTGAACTTGTAATCCGGTGAAACCCGTGAGCTGGGTTAAACGTTGTGTATTTATTTTGACCCTGGAATCAAAACAGCCTGAGACTGGTGTCTGGTAGCCAGATGTTGTCAGGCAGTGCCTTGTGTGATTTGACAACATCTGGAGGAGTCTCCAGGGTGTGGGACTCAGGTGTCCTCAAGTCGGACTGAGTTCAAGAGGGGAAGATGGGTTTTAAGTGTGGTACAGTTCCCCCCGAACTTGAAACACATGAAAGAGTTGAAGGAGCAGCCAGTGGTCCCACGTTGTGGCGCGGGGTTGAGAGCGGGGCAGGGACGTCCTGGCCCATCCGCAGGGGTGGGGGCCTCCCTGGAGAAGTGGCCAGGCCCCCCATGTCAGGGCGCAGATGCACGCGAGAGGTGCAGGGCTTCCGGGGTGGGCAGCTTGCCCACCCGCCCTCCACGGCCTCCTCTGGGCCATGACTGCGCCCCCCCACCTCCTGGCCTCCCCGTGTCTGGGCGGGGGGTGACCTGCAGCGGGGTAGCTCTCTGTCCCTCCGTAACAGCGCTGTTCGGTGCACACCGTTAGTGTGGAGGAGGGTGGTTTTATTCAAGCACAGCAGGTGAGGCCCCCGGTCTTTCTCGTGGATCCATGGCCCTGGACATGGAGAGCAGCCTTTGACCCGCTGACGCCCTCTGACCATGTGTCTCCCCAGGGGTGGACCTCATTGCCGCCTTCTACGGCTGCCTGTACTGCGGCTGCGTGCCCGTCACTGTGCGGCCCCCGCACCCCCAGAACCTCGCCACCACACTTCCCACCGTCAAGATGATTGTGGAGGTAGGCAGGCACCACAGCCGGCAGGGCGGACCTGACCGTGGGCCCGTGTGCAGTTCACTCCCAGGCGCCGAGTCTCACTTGTGCCTTCAACCCCTGTGCCCTGCAGGTCAGCAAGTCTGCGTGCGTACTCACGACCCAGGCCATCACGCGGCTGCTCAAGTCCAAAGAAGCACTGGCTGCCGTGGACGTCAGGACCTGGCCGACCATTCTAGATACAGGTGCACGTCCTCGCTGCGTTGGTGTGCTCGCTGGCCCCGCCAGGATCAGCCCCCTTTCCTTCCTTTGTTGTAGGGATTGCGTTGTTGCCACGTAAACATAAAGGTTGGCTAAGAGCAGCTTAGCAGCTTCAGTAAATGGTGAGAGGCTACTAACAGGACGCTCGCCGGCTGGGTGCCTGACAGCCTATGTCCACCAGCTCGAGCCTAGAGCCGGGCGCACAGAACGGAGGGAGGCTGGTGGGGAGTAGAAGAGGTCCTTCCAAGGCCCGGCGCCTGTGGACAAGCTCCCCTTGCTGCCTTTCATGCCCACGCAGCGGTTGGCAGTTGCGGGGACATAGACGGTGCCCACGGCACACACACACCTGTCCTGGGTCCCCATCATGGGTGTGTGCTCCCGCGCCCCAGGAAATGCTTGTGGGCCCCCTCTGCCTTGGCCTGTTGGGTCAACCATCAAGACACCCCAAACCAGCAGCACCCTGCAGGCTCCATCGGTAACTCGAGGCGCACGGCCACGTGGGTGCCAGCCGGCAAGCAGAGAGGGGTCCCTCCTTCCCCATCGCACCTGGTGGGTATAGGTGCCTGTCCTTGCCCACCAGGGCACTGCCCACGAGAGGAAGTCAGGGCCCGTGTTGTCAGTGGCCACCTGCCTGATACCAGCAACAGGCACGGGGAGCTGGTCCAGGGCGGCTGGCGGGGCGCCCAGGGGTGGGCCCGGGAGCAGATGGGCTCCGGGGAGTCCCCTCACGTCACCCGCTCCCTGCCCTTGCCTCGCCTGCGCCCACCTGTGCGTGGTCAGTGCTGTGCCCATCTCATGGTCCTGAAGGAACGCGGTGAAGCACCCAGAGCCCTGGGGGCCCATCCTTAGCACTCACTGTGCACAGAGATGTCGGTAATCCTGGCTCCATCACAGGCTCTGGGACCCTGGCCAAGTCCCCGCTCCTCTGAGCTTTCCTGTGGGGCTCTCTCGGCCCATCTCCAGCCCTCTGTGTCCACCTCGTCCCCTGTCCCCATCCCCACATGCTCGGCGTGGTCGCGAGGGTCCGTTCCACGTGACCTTCCCTGCGTGCACACGCGGTCTGCTCTCCCGCAGCCTGACTTCTGCTCTGAGCTCCCCAGCTCCCCAGGTGCGTCCTGTCTCCTCTCTCCGCATGAGAACCTGAGCTAGCATCCACGCCACCCATGTCTCCTGACTGACAGATGACATACCCAAGAAGAAGGTGGCCAGCATCTTCAGGCCCCCGTCCCCAGACGTGCTCGCATACTTGGACTTCAGCGTGTCGACCACGGGGATCCTGGCGGGTGTGAAGGTGGGTCCTCTGGCTGGAGCTCCCCTCCACTCCGGCCCCTGACACAGTGGGCGGGCAAAGGGCAGAAGGGTGCTGGCTGCAGGTGTGTGCAGGCCCTTCCTCCTCCCAGAGCTTAAAGCAGCCGTTTTGCTCCTTAAAGTTTGTGTTAAATACCAATATACCCCAGGATTAGGTTAGCCTGAGAGTGACGCGTATTTTAGTGTTTTATGGTAATGTCTAAACCTTCTGATTCATGACTATCTGGCCTCGAGGACCAGGTGACTCGGATGAGTCTGTCACATTAGCAGGCACCAAACGCTCCACTAAAGTTCTCTATTACCCTGAACTTTCGCCTAGAAGATTCCTAGTGTGCCATACCTGGGTACTGATTGGTGTATGTGGGATTGGGGCCAGCCGCCCTTTCAGGACATGAAGGTGTCCGGCCGCTGTGGGCAGCAGGCACTACCGTCAGCCCTCCCTCTTCCCTCACATCACTGAGCAGAGCTTTCCTTTCACTCCTTAAGATGTCGCACGCAGCCACCAGTGCCCTGTGCCGCTCCATCAAGCTGCAGTGTGAGCTGTACCCCTCCAGGCAGATCGCCATCTGCCTCGACCCCTACTGTGGCCTCGGCTTTGCCCTGTGGTGTCTGTGCAGGTGAGTGGAGGGTGGGTGTGCGGGTAGAATCCCCCCACTCCTTACCCCACCCCCAGCTGAATTGCTTCTTCAGACGCCCCCTTTCTAAGGTACATTTTTGACGCCCACCAAGCAGAGGATACATGTGTGAGTGGGTTGGTTTGTGTGGGTGTTTGGTGGGTTGGAGTTCGGGTCTGAAATTGAGTGAAAGAGTAAAAATGCCTTTTTATTAAGTGCACACTCTCCGTTACTACTAATTCCGTCCAGAACAGGGAAGTAGGAACCCATCTTTGTAAGCAGAACCCCGTCCTTGCCGGCTGGCCCATCCCTGACAGCGACCCTGGATCCTTGAGTGCTGGTGGCGGGACCTGCGCCCCCAAGTTTTCTACTGAAAGCCCCACTCGGCCAGAGCAGAAAGGGTGGGCTCTGCCGGGAAGGGCAGTGTCCTCGAGGGGAGAGGCGCCTGCACACATGCTGACCCCGCCCCTGTCGCTGTCGCAGTGTCTACTCGGGACACCAGTCGGTGCTGGTGCCCCCGCCGGAGCTGGAGACCAACGTGTCCCTGTGGCTGTGGGCTGTCAGCCAGTACAAGGCCCGTGTCACCTTCTGCTCCTACTCGGTGATGGAGATGTGCGCCCGGGGCCTGGGCGCGCAGACAGCGGTGCTCAGGGTGCGTGCCGTCCGGGCCTGGAGAGAGCCCCGGACCTCTCCCAGCGGCCGAAAACCCTCCCGGGGCGCCCCGCTCCCTGCTGTGAGCTCCCCCCACACCCCGACACACACCCATGGTGCACCTCCTGGGAGGAGAGGGGACCGGGCGCAGGGCAGGGTGGGCCCGACCCCAGGTCCCCGAGGCCTCAGGGGCCGGAGCCGAGAGGGCGGAGCGGGGGAGACAGAACCAAGGAAGCGAGGCTCGAGCAGCTTGGCCTTTACGCTCAGACCCGGCGGTGTGCGCCCACTCCTCCCACAGATGAAGGGCGTGAACCTGTCGTGCGTGCGCACCTGCATGGTGGTGGCCGAGGAGCGGCCCAGGATCGCGCTCACACAGTCCTTCTCCAAGCTGTTCAGGGACCTGGGTCTGCCTGCACGCGCTGTGAGCACCACGTTTGGCTGCAGGGTCAACGTGGCCATCTGCCTCCAGGTAGGCGGCAGGGTTTCCTGCTGGGCGCCACGTGCACACGCTGTGCTTCTCCGTCGGCCGTGGGTACTTTCTGGTCCTCCCAGCCTTTAATGTTGCGTTTTCCAAATAGCACGTTAGCTTTGAGACCTGAGCATTTTACTTTAAAAGAGATTCTGTTCTTGATGAACAAAGACTTATTTGGAAAAATCAAAATGTTTTTGACCAGTGACTATTATCTGGAAGAATTTCTAAGTTGGATATGGTATGCAATTAATATTCTAAAGCAAGAATAACCTAATTGCTTTTTAAGACATCTAGCAATTTTAAGTGGAAACATTAACGAGTGTGATAATTTATATTGCCCAGGATTCCTTTTGGAACATTAAGATATTTTACTTACTAAAAGGAAACGAAGTTTCAGAACAGCTCACTCCAGCGCAGCGCTGTTTACTGCTGCTGAACGCAGGGGACTCTGCCTGTTCTCCAGATTCCTACTAGTACCTCAGTCCCACTTCTTTCTAAACCACGGTGCATGCCTCACGCACCCACGTTCAGGAGTTGCTGGGAGGAAAGGCCTCGGGAACCACAGTTCCTCCTCCCCAAGCCCGTACTGGCCGGTGCCTGCCGGACACAGGTAGGGTCTCGACTGCAGAGGCGGCATCCTGTTGTCCTGGCGTTCCTGCGACAGCCTCTCCACAGTGGAGACGGCTGGCCGTCTCGCTCGGACCCTTGCTGAGTGGCAGGAGGAGCGGGGTGGTCCTTCGTGAGGTCCTCCTGTTGTAGACAGTGCGACTGCACCTCGGCTGCTGGCGCAGGGTCGGTGGCTGTCAGCGCAGCCCTTCTGTCTGCTCAGCGTCTGGCAGCCCGGCCCCTCCTTCCTGGAAACGCGATGGCATCTGTGTTGCTTATCAGCACGTGGCAGCAGAAGTCTTGCTGGGACGTTCTTGGTTTGCACTTTGAGATGCAGTGACGCACTTTGCTCTCTCTCAACTGTGTTTCTCACGTGCCTGTGCCCTCTGTGTTTCCTGTGGCTTCTCCTCCGTGTCTCCCTCTGCTGGCCTCCTTTGTCCGCCCAACTGGCTGGGAAAGCTGGCTGAGCAGGTACGACCTTGACCTCGCCCTCGAGGTGCCTCTGTGCTTCCCATGCGTTCACGTGGCCTCTCGTGAACTCCAGACAAATACGTGTTTCTTCTGCTCACAGTGGACATTATTTGACATATTACAAAAGCTCCTTTGTAACTGAATTTAAGACAAAAAGTATTTTCAGAAGCATTTAACCTTCATTTTAATCAATTGCCTCTGGAGGAAAGGCTGTGTTTAGTCTCAATGAAAAAATTTCCATTTTCATTCCAGGGCAGACATAGGTCGCTTTGGGATCTTCAGAGAATGATGCTGGGGCGGAGTGTCCGTGTAACTTGATGTTCCTTATCTAATGAAAAGGAACGTGCTGTCCTGTAATCAGGGCCAACGTCAGCTGTCAGATGAGAGGAGAGAGAGTGAGGACGTCATTCTGGCAAATCCCTGGTGGGGCTTCGCTGTGCTCAGTCCTCAGGAGAATTAGGTCGGAGTGAGCATGGCTCAGTGGAAATGCCTCAAAACCCATAGCAGTGTTTTCTTAGAGACCAGCGGGAATAGAGCTATCAGGACTGAAATGTGAAACTGTTTGCCTTGACATCTTCCTTCAGTGTTACTGGAGGTTTCCCTCGATGGTACCAAGCCTTGTAGATGTTTGCAGGAAGGCAGACTCTTGCTGGGAGCAGAGCAGCTGCCCTCCCGGCCCCACCCACCCCCAGGGCCGGAGGAGCTGTCCCCCAGCTGCACCCGTGTGGAGGCGATGCCCCTGGAAACCACGGTGTGAGGCCCGAGTGGACGTACCTCTGCTGCTCCCCTTGCAGGGCACGGCCGGCCCGGACCCCACGACTGTCTACGTGGACATGAGGGCACTGCGCCATGACAGGTAACAGCACCCAGGCCCCCGGGCAGCCTGGGCCTCCCCTGCATCCCTGTCCTCCCTTGATCAGTCATTCCCACGACCAGGAAGGGAATGACCTTCCAAGAGTGACCGAGCATTTGACACGTGGCTTTTTATGGGGTAGAAAACAAGTAAGCCCATCGTTGGGCAGGACAGAGGCATCACGTCAGCAGACATGTCCCGGGGGCCACGGTGTGTACCTGCGGGTCGGGGTCCCTCCCAGCTCTGGAGCCGGATCCCAGTTCTGGATCCTCAAATGCAGCTTGAGGTAAACCATGGTGGAGCTTCCCGGGGGGCGAGGCCAGCTGGCCAGGGGCCCCCCGAGGACATAGAGCCAGCTCCTGCCCTGAGCAGTGCTTGGTGCGCCACGCACCCGAAGTCACTGCTCCAAGGTCACAGCAAGGTCCTGATCAAAAGGCTAAAGGCTTGGCTGTTGTCAACGGACTGGCTGTCGCAGTGATAATCAGTTTCTGACTACCTTGTGAATTGCCTTTTTAGAGATTGTTGTCTGTGTAGTAAATTTTATTCTGAAATTTTTTCCTTGTTAATTTTTAGGGTACGTTTGGTGGAACGGGGTTCTCCGCACAGTCTGCCATTGACAGAGTCTGGAAAGGTAGTGCAGGGGACTGGGCCTCCACGCTTGCATCGTCCCTGGGAGGTGCTCGCCATGAGCACAGACCCCTGTGGTCGGGCTGGGCTGGGCTGACGTAGAGGCCTCTCCTCGCTGCAAACACACACACACACGTGCGCGCGCGCACACACACACACACCACACACACACACCACACACCACACACACCACACACACATACACATACACACCACACACACACACACCACACACACATACACATACACACCACACACACACCACACACACATACACACCACACACACACCACACACACACCACACACACACCACACACACACCACACACACATACACACCACACACACACACCACACACACACCACACACACCACACACACCACACACACCACACACACATACACATACACACCACACACACACCACACACACATACACACCACACACACACCACACACACACCACACACACACCACACACACATACACACCACACACACACACCACACACACATACACATACACACCACACACACACCACACACACACCACACACACCACACACACCACACACACCACACACACAGATACACATACACATACACATACATACACATACATACACACACACCACACACACACCACACACACCACACCACACACCACACACACATACACATACATACACACACACACACACACCACACACACCACACACACATACACATACACACCACACACACACCACACACACATACACATACATACACACACACAGACACACCACACACACATACACATACACACCACACACACACCACACACACACCACACACACACACACCACACACACACCACACACACCCCCCCCCACACACACACACACACTTGCTAAGTCTTTATGTCTACATCTGAGCTCCAGTTCCCAAAAGGGAGGACCTCGGATGCAGAGATCTAGAAGGAACTACACTGCTGGGTCTTGAGGCCACGGGGCGCCTGTTGCCTTCATGGCGGCCCTGGAGCAGCGCACTGGGGCCTGGAAGAACTCAGCCCGTGGCCCAGGTGACAGCCAGGAAGTGGTCCCCACCACAGTGGCAGTTTACCATTAAAGCAGTCCAGGCCTGGTGCAATCTCAGGGGCCCAGAGTGGGCTCAGGTGGTAGGGCTGTGAGACCACCTGAGGGCACCCAGGGAAAAACTTTGAGCCACCGTGAGCGGTCAGCAGACATAGAGCCAGGAGAACAGGCGTTCTCAGAAGCAGGGGAGGTTCAGAGGAAGGAAGAAGGCCCCCAGGAACTGTCAGACGATGTGATGGTGGGGGGAAGGCCTGCGCCCCGGCCCCGGCCTCGGGCCTCCCTCTGCAGCTGCACAACCAGAGGAGGGCTTGGCACAGCCCCTGCTCTGCTCGCACTTGCCCGAGCGCACGCCACAGCTGTCCGCAGGGAGACGGGGAGGTGCCCGCGGGCAGCAGCGCAGGACGAGCCCGCGGTGAATGTGAGGGAGGAGCAGGTGGGGGCTGTGCACCAGCAGGGGCCGCCCCAGAGGAGGAGCAGAGACCTGGGGAGAAGGCTCAGCTGGCGTAAAGGTCCTGGGCCCACGGGGAGGCCTGCGTGCGGGAACTGCACTGGGGGGAGGGGAGGAGGAGAGAAGGGCGCTCTCGTGGGCAGGTGGGCATGGGGCCTGGGAAGGAAGGCACAGACCCTGGAGGAGGGGAGTGTGGACACAGGCCAGGGCTCCCTTCCTGTCCTTCCCACGTGCACAGAAACGCCCTGTGTGCAGTCCGCGTTGTCCTTTCTGCAAACGCAATTCTTAATTCTTTCTGGTGCCTTTTTGTTTCCTATCACACATGACTCTGCATCCGTTTTTGATGGACTTTCCCCCCGTATTTCTCTGTTATGATAAATTGGCGCTGACAGACCTGGGTCCTGGGAAGACC
>NW_020173667.1:53531-111306 GCF_003031525.2 Neophocaena asiaeorientalis asiaeorientalis | reverse complement strand
GGGTGGGTGGGCCACACGGGGAGGGGTCGGAGGGTCAGCAGCATCGGGGGAAACAGAAGGACCCCAGCAGGGCTGTAGGGGCAGCACGAGGAGAGGAGGGTCTGGCGCCGGCCACGGCGACCTCCTGTGATCCCTCGTCCCTTCCTCCACTGCCTGCAGGTCTCCACTGTCATCTCCTGTTTTATACCTGGGGAACTGAGGACACAGAACAGGTGTCCAGGAGCAGCCAGGTGGTCTGACTTGAGCCCAGTGAGGCCCCACAGGCCCGGCGGGGGTCCTGGACCCGGGGCACACTCCCCTGGGGTCTTCTCCACGGCCCCTGGTGGGCCCGGAGCCCGTGCTCAGCAGCTGCTCCACTCTGAGTCTGGGGGCAGGAAGGCCTCTTGGGGGCCAGGTTTCCATCCAGAGCCGGGGGCTCAGGGGGGCCGGGGTGAGGGGGGGACGCAGCCGAGGCATGTGGACCCCCGGCACTCGTGAGCTCTCACAAGGGGCCTCAGGGAAGGACCCCCTCGACCCCTCTTGCCGTCCAAAATAGGGTCCATTCTCAGGAACTGGATGATTTTGCTAAGATTCAGAATTTATTTTTCTCTATTAAAATCTCTCCTGTTAAAATTCAAAGTCAGATTTAGGTTGGCTTCTGAACCTCATCACCCCCATGTACGTGTCGCATCCTTTGGACCAGCTTCGAAGGACGTTGTTTTGACGCACTTGAGTCGGGAGGGCCGTGCTGCCTCTGACCCGGGGCACGGTTCTCCTTGCAGATCCTCCCTGGAGTGAAGGTCATCATTGCCCACAGCGAGACCAGAGGGCCCCTTGGAGACTCGCACCTGGGCGAGGTGAGGCTGCGGGGCCCCAGTGCCCCGGACCTGCTCTTCACCCTCCTCCCCGTTCTGCCCCGGATTCGGGAGTTCTGAACCTTCTGGGTCGCACGTGCTTTGGGGAACCTGTCCCCACAGTGATTGTGCTCCTGGACCCAGTCCCTGGGTAGGATTTCAGGGTCCTGCCCTTGGGATGAAGCCCCCCACCCTGTTATCCCACTAGCAGAGGGAAACCTTGAGTTGCAGGCACTGGGTGGCTTAAGGAGCCTCGCAGGAGCCAGCAGCCATGGAGGAAACAGCTGTCCCTTGAAGAGAAGTTCCTGCAGCCCCCAGTGAGGGACAGCACGGGGCAGACCCCATAGCTAAGAGGGATGGTCTTCTCCATCCTGGGGACACGGGGCAGGGGGTTCCTCACTGCCCCAGGACACAGGTTGTGCTGGGGTCCTTGTTATGCCTGCGTACAGCACCTGGTCTAGAGTAACGGGACAGGTGGGACCCAGTACCTGGTGGCCAGGATGGCAGGTGGAGCCTGGGTGCCCAGGCTGGTCTGTTTCGGTGGGAATGGTCTCAGCTCCCAGTTCCGGGCCTGGGGGCCAGCATCCTGCACTGCGGAGGGCAGCACCCCCGGGTGTCCACACACACTGCCTGGCCCCTGACCAGCTGGGACAAGGGCATGGGTGGGCCTGGGGCTCATGCCGCATCGGCTAGGAAAGGTGTCCCAGTCCCAGGGCTGGGTGTGCTCTGCCTGGGGCCTCGCCCCAACCCTACCCCCTTCCTGGCCAGCTGGGCCCAGGCCTGTTAGGGCAGGAGTGGGTCCCAAGACAGTCCTGGCAGGTCTGCCCCAGGCTGGGACCCATGTGGCCACACTGTCTCCTCTTTCGGACCCTGCTTTTGGGGAATACCTAGAGCCTGGTAGTCAGTCGGGAGCCGCCTGTGGGTCCTGGAGGGCCCTGGCTTTAGAAGGGTGCCCTGGGGGCCCGTGACGCTCTGGGCACCGTTAGCCCACGTGCGGGCGGGTCTGCGCCCCGACTCTCGCTGGCCCTGTGTGCGTGTGCACGTGCAGGTTGCTCCCGGTACATCGCTGTCCCACAGGCGTCTCTCCGGGGTCCAAGGAGGGGAACGGTTCGTTTGAAGGAGGACAGTCACTTGCCTGCTTTCCGTGCCTGTTGTTGTAACTTAGCTCGAGTGCCCCGTCCCCGCCCCCGTGTGCTGTGGCGTTGCTGCCGTGAATCGGCACAGACTGTGCCGGGCACTGTGGCGACTGACCCCCTCGTCCCCTGGGCTCCCAGGTCTGGGTGAGTAGCCCGCACAGCGCCACTGGGTACTACACGGTCTACGGGGAGGAGGGGCTCCACGCCGACCACTTCAGTGCCCGGCTGAGTTTCGGAGACACCCAGACCGTTTGGGCAAGGACTGGCTTCCTGGGATTCCTCCGAAGGACAGAGCTCACCGACGCCAGTGGAGGTGAGGGGTCCCTGTGCAGCCCCACACCGGCACCTGAGCCCCATGCGGGTGGCATCTCGGGGGCCCCCGCTGACTCACCTCGCCCCTCGCTAGGAGCTCGTGTCTCTAGGTGGCCTGACACGGTTTTCTCGGAAAATTACTCTTTTTCCTTCACTGGTCTTGGACCCCAGCCTCTGTGGAGGATGTGGGGTTGCTGGCAGAGGCTGTGGGCCCCTCAGGCTTAGCCGTGGGCGCGTCTCACTAGCCATCTGTTGGGCCCTCCCCACACGGCCCCCCAAGCTTTCAAAGTCCCTTGGCCACAGCACGCTGGCCAGGTGCCATCAGAACTTTTGAGAGCCCCTGTAGCTGCTGCTTCGTTTCCAGAGATAGCAAAAGTTATTGTTAAATACATATTCAGACATGGGCGTAACTTCTCTGAATCTCAGGGGGCCGAGCGTGGCAGGAGGCTGTTGTCAGGCAAGGTTTGAGTCGCCAGCCATTGGCACCGCGTGCCGTGCTGAGGCGGGCGAACTGTGCTGTCCACAGAGCGACACGATGCGCTGTACGTGGTGGGGTCTCTGGACGAGACGCTGGAGCTGAGGGGCATGCGCTATCACCCCGTCGACATCGAGACGTCAGTGATCCGGGCACACAGGAGCATCGCCGAGTGGTGAGGGCCCGGGGCGCCTGTCACCCAGCTCTCCGGGGTCAGGGCAGGCACTTCGGCCGTGCCGGTGAGGCAGCCACCTGCCTCTCCAGGAGCAGACCCCAGACACGCTCTTGGGGTCGTGGGCCAGAGACCCCTTGTTTGGGTTTGCTTGGTTTTTCCTCTTCCTAATCAGTCTTAAGCTGAGTCTGTCCGCAAATGCACAGGCAAAACGTGAGAGCTCCATGGTTATCCTGAAATGCTTCTGCTTTTAACATGAAGTTCCTAATTTAAATGGTTAAGACTCAGGATTTCTTCACTTTCTAGGGAGCTTGCCTTCGGAAAGGTACAGCTTTCGACATCACATATTCTTGATTCTTAGTGAGAACTTTAATTAGAATAGATATTCCTGTAAAGCACACTTAACTTGGCCTTTGAATTGTAACTGACCTTGAGCAGGAGGGTGACGTCAGTGAACCTACTTTGGTTTTTTCCACTGGTCTCTTTCTGATGCCCTTTCCCAGCCCCCAGAGCCTGTGCCTGACCCCGTGTGACACCGTCCGCCTTCTCCCTGCAGTGCCGTGTTCACCTGGACCAACCTGCTGGTGGTGGTGGTGGAGCTGGATGGACTGGAACAGGATGCACTGGACCTGGTGGCCCTGGTGACGAATGTGGTGCTGGAGGAGCATCACCTGGTGGTGGGCGTGGTGGTCATCGTGGACCCAGGTGTCATCCCCATCAACTCCCGCGGGGAGAAGCAGCGCATGCACCTGCGTGACGGCTTCCTGGCCGACCAGCTGGACCCCATCTACGTCGCCTACAACATGTGAGCACAGCTCACACCCTGGCCCTGAGAGGGGCCTCGGGGCGTGTCGGAGGTGCTAGGATGTGTGAGAACACGACAGCATCTGCAGCCCCCAGGCAGCGGACCCCAGGCCCTGGGAGCACGGTGCCCCGCCTCCTACGCTCTTACAGGTCCATCTCATTTTAAAAACCACTTCCTGAGTTATTCAAAGAAATCTTTTTATTATCAAGGACATTTACAGAAGCATGAATGTCAGTATTTTAACAGATGGGGTGACTGGGAAAGAGGCCTGGTGTGGGCGCTGCGGGAGCTGCAGGTGTGAGTCTGCACTTTTTTAGGCTGAAAATACAGTTCTCAATTTTAAAAATTCAAATGGTTTTTCTCACTTCAAATGACGAGTTCATATATAGAATTTATGCTAGGAGGAATTTGAGGCCCAAGTACAGCTGTTTCGATGCTGATTCACAGGAAAGCGTGGAGCCCAGAAAGGCTGGTGGACAGGAGTGAGCCTGGCCTGGCCGCCCTGCCCACCTTTGGGCCCCAGACCAGGCACTGGACGCACATGCTTCCTCTCTTGAAACAGGTGTGCACGGCTGTCTGCCTGTGTGGTCACTAACGCTCGACAGGGGCCATCTGGGGCCGTCAGGTGAGGTGCTCTGTTTCGGAAAGATAAACCAGCATTGAGTTTTAAACCACTCTCTAAGTTTCTGATTTCTTGCTCTTCAACTGAAGTGCTTGTTTTCATAACCACAGTAGAAGGTCTTCTCACTGCACGGAAGTGTACTGAATTATTATTTTTATTCCACGTCAGCAGATGTGGAAGCCCCAGTGGGGTGAGGTTTCCATCCTCGGTGATGTCCGCTGAGCACTGGCAGTGCAGCCGAGGGGCCCAGCCCAGGAGAGCCTTGCCCCTTGCTGTTGCGTTTTGAGTTGTGTGCCTGTAAGATCTGGCCAAATCATGTTCAGTTATTTTATTCTAACTTGACCAGACTGAGTGGTATATTATAGTAAGTCTAAATCAAAGAAGAAAACGTGATATCCTTTAGTTACTTCTAAGAATTGGAAGTGAAGCTCGAATCTAAGACAGAGTATTTTTGTATCACTAATGAAGAGTATGTTACCAGTTGTCGGGGACTGAGGGTGGGAAAGTTTATGAATCATGCATGCTTCCTAGAACAACCAGGCTTTTCTGGAATTCGCCGGGATCAGTGCCTAACAAAGTTGTTACTAATTCTCTACCACTTTACGTTCTCCACCAAAAAGGCCCGGCTCGCTGGGCCAGCTCTCACGTGTGGCTCGTATTCGGCTCCAAGTGGCTTGCGCTCGGTAGCTGTCGGCCTGCAGCATTGGCCCGCAGTGTGGTGTGTAACAACATACTGGAGTTTGAATAGTCCTCTTGTAATTGTGTACATAATCTGTGTAATTTATTGTTTGACATACAGAGGTCCTAGGAGTTGACTAATGGGCATTCCTTATAACAGAATGGCCAGCAGGGGAAGAACTACCCAGCCTTGTATTTTGTAGTTTTATAGCAAACAAATATTATAAAATTTTTGTATTGAAAGGTCGGTGGCAGTAAGACAAGATGTCTTGTAAATTAAGATTTTAAGAAGCACTAAAATGTTTTAAAATTATTCTCTGGGAATTCTGTATATCACACTAAAATTTTTATATCATTATGTTAATAAAGTTATTGACTGTTTGTAATTCTGCATTTTGAAATGTGTGAAAAGGTTTTTAAAATTACCCCAAATACGATGTATTTTATTATGCATTCTTCTTTCCTGGATATAAAAGCATTTATGCTACAGCATAAAATCTACAAAGCACATTAGAGTATAAAGAAGAAAATTTAAATCTCCCATAATCCTACCTCTCGGTGATGACAGCATTAGTATTTGATGTAAATCCTTTCAAGGGTTTATTTTTTCCTTTAAAACACTTTTACAAAATTAGGATCGCTTATTATAATTTTATAATCAGCTTTTGTAGTTAATAAATTAGACTTTTAATCTGTTACATATATCCTTCTAAATGTTTTAATGACTGTGTCATATGGGAGGGGGGCTCGACTGCACGCAGCTTGTATTCACTTGCTCGGTGTCAGCGTCGTTTCAGCCGTGCTGCCGTGAACCTCCTCGCGGGTGTGTGTTCAGACGCAAGACCTGCCTTGGGCTCAGTTCCTACAGGTAGAGTTCGTGCCAGGTGTGAAGCTTTGGGCACCCCTGCCCTCGGAAGCGCATAAGGCAGCGTGGGAGAAGCATTTTCCTGGCAGCCTGAGAGCACCAGCAATAAATAAATAAGTCCTCGTCAATATGATAGTCAAATAAGTATCATGTCCAGTGATGCTGAGTATGTTTTCACGTGTTTGTGGTCATTTTAATTTGTTTGATGCGTTCTATTTGGCAGGGTTTTTTTAATTCTTTTTTAAAATTTATTTATTTGGCTGCGTTGGGTCTTAGTTGCGGCACGCGGGCTTCTCTCTAGTTGTGGCGCACAGGCTCCAGAGCACGCGGGCTCAGTAACTGTGCCGCGCGTGGCTCTCTAGCTGTGGTGCGGGCTCCAGAGCACGCGGGCTCAGTAACTGTGCCGTGCGTGGCTCTCTAGCTGTGGTGCGGGCTCCAGAGCATGCAGGCTCAGTAACTGTGCCACACGTGGCTCTCTAGTTGTGGCGCACAGGCTCCAGAGCACGCGGGCTCAGTAACTGTGCCGCGCGTGGCTCTCTAGCTGTGGCGCACAGGCTCCAGAGCACGCGTGCTCAGTAGTTGCATTGTGCAGGCTTAATTGCTCCGCGGCATGTGGGATCTTAGTTCCCCGACCAGGTATCGAACCTGCGTCCCCTGCGTTGGAAGGCGGATTCTTAACCACCGGACCAAAAGGGAAGTCCCTCAAGGGTTTTTTAAAAATCTTCATTGGAGTAGCATTGCTTCACAATATCGTGTTAGTTTCTGTTGCACAACGAAGCGAATCAGCCATATGCATACACGTGTCCCCATATCCCCTCCCTCTTGAGCCTCCCTATCCCACCCGATAGGTCATCGCAAAGCACCGAGCCGATCTCCCTGTGCTGTGCTGCTGCTTTGCACCAGCCAACTATTTACATTTGGTAGTGTATATATATCAATGCTACTCTCGCTTCGCCCCAGCTTCACCCTCCCACCCCATGTCCTCAAGTCCATTCTCTACGTCTGCCTCTTTATTCCTGCCGTGAAACTAAGTTCATCAGTACCATTTTTTCTTATTCCATATATACGCATTAGCATACAGTATTTGTTTTTCTGACTTACTTCACTCTGTGTGACAGACTTTAGGTCCATCCACCTCACTACAAATAACTCAGTTTCGTTTCTTTTTATGGCTGAGTAATATTCCATTGTATATATGTGCCACATCTTTTTTCCCATGCCCCCTCTGGAATGGCTGCTCCAGCTCTATTTTATTTTTATTTTTTTAACATCTTTATTGGAGTATAATTGCTTTACAATGGTGTGTTAGTTTCTGCTTTATAACAGAGTGAATCAGTTATACATATGTTCCCACATCCCCTCCCTCTTGCATCTCCCTCCCACCCTCCCTATCCCACCCCTCTAGGTGGTCACAAAGCACCGAGCTGATCTCCCTGTGCTATGCGGCTGCTTCCCACTAGCTAGCTATTTTACGTTTGGTAGTTTATATATGTCCATGTCACTCTCTCACTTTGTCACAGCTTACCCTTCCCCCTCCCCATATCCTCAAGTCCATTCTCCAGTAGGTCTGCGTCTTTATTCCCGTCTTGCCCCTAGGTTCTTCATGACATTTTTTTTTCTTAGATTGCATATATATGTGTTAGCATACGGTATTTGCTTTTCTCTTTCTGACTTACTTCACTCTGTATGACAGACTCTAGGTCCATCCACCTCACTACAAATATCTCAATTTCGTCCCATTTTATGGCTGAGTAATATTCCATTGTATATCTGTGCCACATCTTCTTTATCCATTCGTCTGTTGATGGACACTTAGGTTGCTTCCATGTCCTGGCTATTGTAAATAGTGCTGCAGTGAGCATTGTAGTACATGTCTCTTTCTGAATTATGGTTTTCTTAGGGTATATGCCCAGTAGTGGGATTGCTGTGTCATATGGTAGTTCTATTTTTAATTTCTTAAGGAACCTCCATACTATTCTCCATAGTGGTTGTATCAATTTACATTCCCACCAACAGTGCAGGAAGGTTACCTTTTCACCACACCCTTTCCCGCATTTATTGTTTCTAGATTCTTTGATAATGGCCATTCTGACTGGTGTGAGATGATACCTCATTGTAGTTTTAATTTGCGTTTCTCTAATAATTAGTGATGTTGAGCATCTTTTCATGTGCCTCTTGGCCATCTGTATGTCTCCCTTGGTGAAATGTATATTTAGGTCTTCCGCCCATTTTTTAACTGGATTGTTTGTGTTTTTGATATCGAGCTCCATGAGCTGTTTGTGTATTTTGGAGATTAATCCTTTGTCTGTTGTTTTATTTGCAAATATTTTCTCCCTTTCTGAGGGTTGTATTTTTGTCCTGTTTATGGTTTCCTTTGCTGCGCAAAAGCTTTTATGTCTAATTAAGTCCCGTTTGCTTATTTTTGTTTTTATTTCTGTTACTCTAGGAGGTGGGTCAAAAAAGGTCTTGCTGTTTATGTCAAAGAGTGTTTTTCATATGTTTTCCGCTAAGAGTTTTATAGTGTCTGGTCTTACATTTAGTCTTACGTTTTGAGTTTATTTTTGTGTGTGGTGTTGGGGAGTGTTCTAATTTCATTCTTTTACATGTAGCTGTCCAGTTTTCCCAGCACCACTTATTGAAGAGGCTGTCTTTTCTCCATTGTACATTCTTTCCTCATTCGTCGTAAATTAGGTGCCCATATGTGCGTGGGTTTATCTCTGGGCTTTCTATCCTGTACCACTGATCTATATTTCTGTTTTTGTGCCAGTACCATACTGTCTTGATTACTCTTGCTTTGTGGTATGGTTTGAAGTCAGGGATCCTGATTCCTCCAACTCCGTTTTTCTTTCTCAAGATTGCTTTGGCTATTTGGGGTCTTTTGTATTTCCATAAGAATTGTAAAAATTTTTGTTCTAATTCTGTGAAGAATGCCATTGGTAGCTTGATAGGGATTGCATTGAATCTATAGATTGCTTTATATAGTCATTATAGTCATTTTCACAATATTGATTTTTCCAATCCAAGAACATGGTATCTTTCGCTATCTGTTCATGTCATCTTTGATTTCTTTCATCAGTGTTTTATAGTTTTCCGAGTACAAGTCTTTTGCCTCCTTAGGCAGGTTTATTCCTAGGTATTTTATTTTTGTTGCAACAGTAAATGGGAGTGTTTCCTTAATTTCTTTTTCTGATTTTTCGTTGGTGTATAGGAATGCTAGAGATTTCTGTGCATTAATTTTGTATCCTGCAACCTTACCAAATTCATTGATTAGTTGTAGTAGTTTTCTGGTGACATCTTTAGGATTATCTGTGTATAGTATGTCATCGGCAAACGTTGACAGTTTTCCTTCTTCTTTGTCCAATTTGTATTCCTTTTATTTCTTTTTCTTTTCTGATTGCCGTGGCTAGGACTTCCAAAACTATGCTGAATAAGAGTGGTGAGAGTGGACATCCTTGTCTTGTTCCTGATCTCAGAGGAAATGCTTTCAGTTTTTCACCATTGAGAATGATGTTTACTGTGGGTTTGTCATATATGGCCTTTATTATGTTGAGGTGGGTTCCCTCTGTGCCCTTTTTCTGGAGAGTTTTTTTATCATAAATGGGTGTTGAATTTTGTCAAAAGCTTTTTCTGCATTTATTGACATGATCATGTGGTTTTTCTTCCTTAATTTGCTAATGTGGTGTATCACATGGATTGATTTGAGTATATTGAAGAATCCTTGCATCGCTGGGATAAACCCCACTTGATCATGGTGTATGATCCTTCTAATGTGCTCTTGGATTCTGTTTGCTAGTATTTTGTTCAGGAGTTTTGCATCTATGTTCATCAGGGATATTGGTCTATAATTTTCTTTTTTTGTGATATCTTTTTCTGGTTTTGGTATCAGGGTGATGGTGGCTTCGTAGAATGAATTTGGGAGTATTCCTCCCTCTGCAATATTTTGGAAGAGTTTGAGAAGGATCGGTGTTCGCTCTTCTCTAAGTGTTTGATAGCATTCGCCTGTGAAGCCATCTGGTCCTGGACTTCTGTTTGTTGGAAGATTTTTAATTGTGGTTTCAATTTTATTACTTGTGATAGGTCTGTTTATATTTTCTAATTCTTCCTGCTTCAGTCTTGGAAAATTGTACCTTTCCAAGAATTTGTCCATTTCCTTGTGGTTGTCCATCTTATTGGCATATAGTTGTTTGTAGTAGTCTCTTATAATCCTTTGTATTTCTGCAGTGTCAGTTGTGATTTCTCCTTTTTCATTTCTAATTTTATTGATTTGCATCCTCTCCCTTTTTTTCCTGATGAGTTTGGCTAAGGGTTTATCAATTTTGTTTATCTTCCCAAAGAACCAGCTTTGAGTTTTATTGATCTTTGCTATTGTTTTCTTCGTTTCTATTTCATTTATTTCTGCTCTGATCTTTATGATTTCTTTCCTTCTGCTGACTTTGGTTCTTTGTTCTTCTTACTCTAGTTGTTTTAAGTGTAGGGTTAGATTGTTTATTTGAGATTTTTCTTGTTTCTTGAAGTGAGATTGAATTGCTATAAGCTTCCCTCTTAGAACTGCTTTTGCTGCGTCCCATAGGTTTGGGTCATCATGTTTTCATTGTCATTTGTTTCTATGTATTTTTAAATTTCTTCTTTGATTTCTTCAGTGATCTCTTGGTTATTTAGTAGCACACTGTTTAGCCTCCATGTATTTGTGTTTTTTTCATTTTTTCTCCTATAATTGATTTCCAGTCTCATAGCATTGTGGTCAGAAAAGATGCTTGATACGATTTCAGTTTTCTTAAATTTGCCGAGGCTTGATTTGTGAACCAAGATGTGACCTATCCTGGAGAATGTTCTGTGTGCACTTGAGAAGAAAGTGTATTCTGCCATTTTTGGATGGAATGTTCTATAAATATCCATTAGATCTATCTGGTTTATTATGTCATTTAAAGCTTGTGTTTCTTTATTTATTTTCTGTTTGGATGATCTGTCCATGGGTGTAAGTGGGGTGTTAAAGTCCTCTACTATTATTGTTTTACTGTCTATTTCTCCTTTCATGGTGGTTAGCATTTGCCTTATGTATTGAGGTGCTCCTATGTTTGGTGCATAAACATTTGTAATTGTTATATCTTCTTCTTGGATTGATCCTTTGATCATTATGTAGTGTCCCTTATCTCTTGTAACATTCTTTATTTTAAAGTCTATTTTATCTGATACGAGTATTGCTACTCCAACTTTCTTTTGATTTCCATTTGCATGGAATATCTTTTTCCATCCCTTCACTTTCAGTCTGTATGTGTCCCTAGGTCTGAAGTGGGTCTCTTGTAGACAGCATGTATATGGGTCTTGTTTTTGTATTCATTCAGCTGGTCTGTGTCTTTTGGTTGGGCCATTTAATCCATGTATACATTCAGGGTTATTATCGATATGTGTGTTCCTATTACCATTTTCTTAATTGTTTTGTGTTTGTTTTTGTGGGTCTTTTTCTTCTCTTGTGTTTCCCGCTTAGAGAAGTTTCTTTAGCGTTTGTTGTAAAGCTGGTTTGGTGTTGCCGAATTCTCTTAGCTTTTGCTTGCCTGAAAAGCTTTTGACTTCTCCATCGCATCTGAATGAGATCCTTGCTGGGTAGAGTAATCTTGGTTGTAGGTTTTTCTCTTTCATCACTTTAAGTATATCCTGCCACTCCCTTCTGGCCTGCAGAGTTTCCACTGAAAAATCAGCTGATAACCTTATGGGGATTCCTTTGTGTGTTATTTTTTGTTTTTCCCTTGCTGCTTTTTAATATTTTTTCTTTGAATTTAATTTTTGTTAGTTTGATTAATATGTGTCCTGGTGTGTTTTTCCTAGGGTTTATCCTGTATGGGACTCTCTGTTCTTCCTGGATTTTGGTGACTATTTCCTTTCCCATGTTAGGGAAGTTTTCGACTATAATCTCTTCAGATATTTTCTCAGACCATTTCTTTTTCTCTTCTTCTTTTGGGACCCCTGTAATTCGAATGTTGGTGCATTTAGTGTTGTATGATACTCAGTTTCAGTAATGAAGAATTCTTTTTTGTTTTTTTTGTTTTGTTCTGGTTTTTTGGCTGCACCATGGCATATGGGATCTTAGTTCCCCAGCCAGGGATCGAACCCACACCCCCTGCATTGGAAGCACAGAGTCTTCACCACTGGACCGCCAGGGAAGTCCTGAGGAATTCTTTTAATAGGTAACTACATGCAAAATTTCAAAACTTGTTGTGCTCAAGAGGAATAGTCTTTAAATTGTCCGTGCAGGCGGCTGGGTCACCCTCCCTGCTGTGGGTGGTCTGAGAGCCTGAAGCCTCACCCCAGGTAAGCTCACTCCCTTCCTCACTCTGATCCTCCCCTGGTCTGCCTTTCGGGGTTCAATGGGGGAACCTTTTTACATGAGGCCGTGAGATGGTTTGGAAGTAAAGTTTGCCGGGGGCAGTGCGAAGTGAGAAGTCGAGGTGTTGCTCTTAATTTCAAGTGCCAACTGAGTATGCTGTACCTTACTCCCCAGGCTCTGAAATTGACTGAAAAGGCCAGATATCATGAATGTTCATTACAGATGCCACAAGCCCAAAGTTGAGGAAGGGCCAAAAGGGGCCAGATGAAGCTTTGAGGGGAAGAGGGGGCACAGAGGTATTGTCACCTGTCACCACCCCCAGCAGCAGCGAGCTGGATTTGCAGGTATGTGCACCCAGGTGCTGCAGGGCTCCAGGTGGAAGCAGCAGGATGGAGGCTGTCTGGAGGCTGTTGTGCTCCGATGGGGTGGAACACAAGTTCAAAGACAAGCAGTGCTTAGCATTTACTTTACATGAGAAGATAAAGAAAGAAGGTCAGCTTCTGGCATGATGGCCTGAGAAGCTCCATAGACATGCTTGCCAGCAAAATGGTGACAATTATTTTTTTAAAAACTTTTAAGCCTTTGGAAATGGTCCTAAGTGTATACAACAAATGAAGAAATGTCTATACACAAAAGTTCATTAATAAAAGCAAGAGTCTGTTATTTGAACCAAGACTGCTCCTCCCCTCCCACCTCCCAGATGAGCCAAGCAGAAATTCCACTCCAAACAGGCACAGCCAAGAACACAGGCTCCTGCCCCCAGTTACCTGTTGATGCAGCTAAGTTCTGGGTGAGTGCAAGTGAGAGATGAGAGATCTCTTCTTCCATCCAGCCTCTGCTCATGGAATGGAGCCTCTACCTTGGGTAAAGTGCCTCTGAGGGTACAGGGCCCTGGGTTCCCTTCCCAGCTCTTAAGATGGTGGTTCCATACCTGGAGAGGCAAGCTGGGAGGACCTTAGGCTACTGCCCCCAACTCCACTGAGTGCTCAGCTCCTAAAGCAGCGGTGTCACTCAGAAAGACATGCACCATTGTTCTCACTCCTAGGCCCAGAACCCTGGCTTGGAGATTTTGCCTTGGGGGAGAAGCAAGCTATAAAACAGGTATCTCCCCATCTCTTCCTAAAGGAACTGACTTCATTTGCACCAGAGCGTGGAGAAGTTCAATCATAAGGACACTCTCAAAAGCAGTACAAGTGTGGTGAAAGGCAATTGGGAGGAAGTTCATAGATTCAATGAAGATACAAGCTAACTTGTAGGCCAAGTAGTTTGCAGGAGAACCAGGGAAAGAGACAGCTAGGAAGAGCCCTCCTGGGGTTAGAACAAATCTCAAACACTGACTTTGGGAACTATTTCCTCAATAAATCCTGAATTGGATCACATTCGGCTATAGAGCAATTTATGCCCCCTGAGCACTGCTGAAATGATAGAGCAGTGAGCTGGCAGTCGGTGGAACTTCACAGCTGGGTGTGGTCAGGGAAAGGGACTGGAGAGACCTGCCAACAGCACCATCAGCCCAGGGCGACTAAGCCTGCCCAAGGCTGCACCTCCTTGAGGGACAATAGCAGAAGCTTCTGCAGGGGCCGAGGGGAAGAGATTGCACTGAAGTAATCCAGCCAGTCATTAAACAAAGGCCTGGAGGGAGGAGGGAGTGGCAAGAACCAGGAGCTGCTACAATGTATTATCTAAAACGCCCAGTTTCCCCCCCACCATGTTACAAAACACGTAAAGAAACAGAAAAGTATGACTTATACACTAGGAAAAAAGGACGACGACAGATAATGCCTGTGAGATTAACCAGATGTCAGATTTGAAAGTAGCCAAATATGTCACAGAACTAAAGGAAACCATGATTAAAGAAGTAAAGGTATGATGGCAGTGTCACATCGAATAAAGAATACCCATAAAGAGATTAAAATGTTAAATATAATGTATAATGTTTTATATAATGTAAATAATATAGGTATCATATAAACATAAATGTATAACTACAGATATCATTTATATAAATGTAAACCAAAGAGAAATTTCTGGAGTTGGGAAAGTACAATCACTGAAATGAAAAATTCACTAGAGGGGCTCAACAGTAGTTTTGAACTGGAAGAAGAAAGAATTAGCAAACTTGAAAGTAGATTGATAAATATTATGCAATCCAAAGAACAGAGAGGGACAAAAGAAAGAAGAAAAATGAACATAGTCTCAGAGACACGTGGGACACCAAGCTCACCAACAATATGTGTAATGGGAGTACCAGAAGGGGAAGAGAGAGAGAGAAAAGAGCAGAAAAAAATTCAAAGAAATAATGGCTGAGAACTCCCCAGATATATTGAAAACCTACACATCAGGGAGCTCAAGAAACTCCAAGTAGGATAAACACAAAAAGATGCACAGACATATGGTAAAAATACCAAAACACAAAAGAGGAAACCTTGAAATCAGCAAGAGAGAAACTATTTTCACTTACTAGGGAACCCCAATAAGATTGATAGCTGAATTCTCAGCAGCAGTAATGGAGGCCAGAAGACAATGGGGTAACGTATTCAAAGAGCTGAAAGAAAAAAACTATCATCAACCAAGAATTGTACCTTTCAAAAGTGGAGGCCAAATAAAGACATTCCCAGATATACAAAAAACGATTGAATTTGTTGCTAGCCAACTTACATTACCAGTAATACTAAAGAAAGTCCTTTGGGCTAAAAGCAAGTGACCCCAAATGGTAACTTGAATTCACATGAAAAAACAAAGAACACTGGTAAAGATAAAGGTAATTATAAGATGATATAAATGCATAATTTTTTCTCAACTGATTTAAAAATCAATTGTATAAAATATAATGTAATCTTGGCCTTATAGAAATAAAATGTATGTGTAATATTTTTGCCAATAACAGTACAAAAGAAGTTGGTGGGAGCAAAGCTGTATTGGGCTAATTTTAAGATGGTAAAATAATAATTATAACAATGTACTGTTGGGTTTGTAACATTAATAGATGTAATATATATTTAAAAATCATAAAAAGGAGGAAAATGGAATAGAGATATATAGGAACAATGTTTCTATATCTCACTGGAAGTAAGCTAGTATAAATCTGAAGCTGATTCTGATAAGTTAGGATGCGTACCACTAAAAAAATAGTGAAACTATCAGTCAAGAAATTCAAATGCTTCATTAGAAAATATTTACTTAATGCCAAAGAAAGTGGTAGAGGAGGATTAGAGGCAAAAAGAGAAAGAAAAAAAAAAAAGACACGAGACATACAGAAAACGAAAAGTACAATGGCAGAGGTAAATCCAACTATATCAATAATAACAGTAAATGTGGGTTAAAAAATTCATTCAAAGGGCAGATTTTTCAGACTCTGTGTGTATTACCCTACTATATGCTACTAACAAGAGACGTTTTAGATTCAAAGATACAGATAGATTGAAAGTAAAACAATGGAAAAAGATATTTCATGCAGGTAGCAACCACAAGAAAGCTGTAATGGCTTTACTAGTATTAGATAAAATACACTTTAAAACAAAAATATTTACTAGAAGAGATAAAAAGGGACATTTTATAATGATAAAAGGACCAACCCATTAGAAAGACCTAATAATTATAAATATGTATGCACCTAACAGTAGAGCACTGAAATATATGGAGCAGAAACTGATAGAAAACAAAGGATGATATTGGAGACATCAATACACATTTTCTATAATGGATAGAATAACTAGGCAGAACATCAAAAGGTAATGGAGGACTTGAACAACACTATAAACCAACTAGACTTAAAAGACATCTATAAAACACTCTACCCAAGAACAGCAGAAGGGACTTTCCTGGTGGTGCAGTGGTTAAGAATCCGCCTGCCCATGCAAGGGACACAGGTTTGAGCCCTGGTCCGGGAAGATCCCACATGCCGCGGAGCAACTAAGCCTGTGTGCCACAACTACTGAGCCTGTACTCTAGAGCCCACAAGCCACAACTTCTGAGCCCGCATGCCACAACTACCGAAGCCTCTGCGCCTAGAGCCCCTGCTCAGCAACAAGAGAAGCCACCACAATGAGAAGCCCGCTCACCGCAACTAGAGAAAGCCTGCATGCAGCAACGAAAACCCAATGCAGCCAAAGATAAATTAATTAATTAATTTAAAAAGAAGATGTAATAGGTTCTGTTTCAAAAGATAAAATGCATATACAAAGCTTTAAAAAAAAAAAACAGAATATACATTCTTCCTAAGTACACATGGAATATTCTCTAGGCTAGGTTGTATGCTAGGCCATAAAACAAACCTCAATAAATTCTAAAAAGATAAAAGTAATACATAGTACGTTCTTCAACCACAATGGAATTAAATTAAGAATCAACAAAAACTTTTGAGAAGCTGAGAAATATGTAGAAATTGAACAACACATTCCTAAATAAACAATGAATCAAAGAAGAAATCAAAAGGGAAATCAGAAAATACTTTGAAATGAATGAAAATGAAGAATGACATGTAGCTAAAGCAGTGCTTAGAGGTAAATTTATAGCTGTAAATGCCTATATTAAGAAAGAAGAGGGCTTCCCTGGTGGCGCAGTGGTTGAGAGTCCGCCTGCTGATGCAGGGAACATGGGTTCGCATCCCGGTCCGGGAGGATCCCACATGCTGCGGAGCGGCTGGGCCCATGAGCCATGGCTGCTGAGCCACAACGGTCAGAGGCCTGTGTACCGCAAAAAAAAAAAAAAAAAAAAAAAAAAAAGATCTCAAGTCAATAACATGTTTCCATCAAAAGACACTGGAAAAAGAGCAAATAAACCTAAAGCAAGCAGAAGAAAGAAAGTAATAAAAGACAGTGGAAATTAATGAACTAGATAAGAGAAAAATAATAGAGAAAATCAATGAAACAAAAACAAGATCTTTGGAAATATCAACAAAATTGACAAACCTTTAGCTAGGTGGACCAAGAAAAAAGAGAAGACTCAACTTACTAGAATCAGAATGAAAGAAAGGACATTACTACTGACCTTAGAGAAATTTTTAAAAAAATTATGAAGGAATACTATAAATAATTGTATGCCAACAAATTAGATAACTTAGATGAAATGGACAAATTCCTAGAAAGATATAAACTATAGAACTTGACTCAAGAAGAAACTAACAATCTGAATAGACCTATAGCAAGTGAAGATATTGAATAGGTAATTAAAAAAAAAAACAAAAAACCCAAATACTCCCCACCCAGGTGGCTTCACCACTGAATTCTACCAAACATTTAAGGACAAATTAATACCAGTTTGTCACAAGCCCTTCCTAAAAATAGAAGAGAGAACATTCATTTAATAAGGCCAATATTACCCGACACCAAAACCAGACAATGACATTAACAAGAATAGAAAACCACAGAGCAATATCTCTTATGAATATGAACACAAAAATCCTCAACAGAATACTAGCAAACCAAATCCATCAACATACAGAAAGAATCACACACCATGACCAAGTTGGATTTACCCCAGGAATGCAAGATTGGTTTAAACTGAGAGGCAATTAAGGTAATATACCATATCAATAGAATAAAAACCAAAACCACATGATCAGCCTCAATAAATACAGAAGAAAAAGCATTTGACAAAATTCAGCACCCTAGGAATAGAAGGGAATTTACTTAACCTGATAAAGGACATTACAGAAATCCCACAGCTAACATCGTACTTAATGACGGAAGACCGAATGCTTTCCCCTACCATCAGGAACACTTAGGGGAGGATCACACAAGGTGTAAGAACCAGGAGAAGGGGAAGGGGGTACCCTAGGGCACATCCACGCACCAGCCAACACCTGTTCCTGGACGAGAACGCTGCAGTCCAGAGGGGCCAGGTGCAGTGAGACTGGACAGGGACTGGAGTGTCCCTGCTCCTTCCTACCCTCTGCCTCGAGTGAGGCCTGCTATACAGGGCGGGCAGCCACAATTCCTCCAGAAGGATCAGCCAGGCTAACCTGGTGTTTCCTGACTTCCCTGAGGATGAGAATCGCCTGAGTTCCTATTAAAACAGTCCCACAGACAAGGTCACATCCCAGATCTGGGAGGCCTGGTGCCTTGGATATTTAACAAGCTCCCAGGGGAGTTTTGTGTTCAGGGCTCTGTGGGGCCCACATGACCCGGTGTCCGTACCCAACCCAGCACAGAGGGGAACATTTCGGGAGTGGCCTCCTCTGTGTGCGAGCTACTCCAGGGACCTGCATGATAAGTGAATGGTGCTGGGGTCAGGCTCTGTCCCTGAGGAGGTTGCCAGTCTCAGCCTCGGCTCTGCTCCAGCTCCAGCAGAGAGGCCGAACTTCCCTGGTTGGCCTCCTGCCAATGTGCTTGAATAGCGTGTCTTTTTCGCACGCCCTCCTTTGCAAGAGGCCAGTCCTTTCCTCCACAAATGCAGTGAAAGGAGGTTGTGAAAGGGTCTTACTCTGCCGACGGCTAGCAGACGTGCCATGAGGGTCATAATTAAAGGGGTGCAGGACCCTCTCTTTGCTTCAGGATGAGGGACCGGGCACCCCCTGTCCACGCCTGCCTGGCCCAAAGGCCACCCAGCTGCCAGCACGGGGGCTGCCCAGGTCATGTCCAAGCTCCAGCTGGTTGAGGTGAAGGGTGAGAGCCACTGTCCTGACGCCCAGAGGTCTCCACCATCTGTAGTTACCAGAACCCAAGTTTCCTGGGCCAGAGAGGAATGGATCCCTAAATTTAAATGTCCTGCTCAAGAAAATCTCGATACTATGAACCATGTGAGTTGGCTGCTGAGGCTCATACGAGACAATTGTCGTCTGAGCCCCTGATTTTACTTTTGATTATAATCCTTGGTGTTCGTCAAAACAGCCTTGTTTTTCATTGAATTTGAATAAATGTGATAAATTTGAACTGGTAAATTCAAACAAATAAAGTAAATAAAAATTAAAACCCTGAAACAACAGCAAACAAACCTCATGGGGCAGAGATGTGGGCCTTCCCAGAACTTTCCGGGAAGAGTTGTCAAACTGGGGCCTCAGCTGGGGGCTGGCAGGCCAGGGCTGAAGGGCTCCCCTTGCCTTGGAGACGAGGGTGGGGTCCTGCAGGTAGCAGCTCACAGGCTTCTGGACCTCAAGGGGCTGTCATCGTGCGGAGACCAGCTGTCCCCAGGAAGAAACCCAGAGTGGGGCCGCCCACTGGTCCAGGGGAAAGCTCGCTTCCCTTTGTAGCTGAAGGGAAGCAGCGCCGGTGCTGGGCAGGATCAGGTCTAAAACAGTAGGTGGGAGTGAGAGCCGGCTGGCAGAGGCCCCTGGGACTGACCCCAGGGCCAGAGAAGGCCGGGAGGGCCGGGGGCCTACCCAACCTCCACCTCCACGTCACTGCTCCTGGTGGTCTGGGCAGGGCCAGGACTAAGGAGGGAGCGTGGCCAGGGGTCAGGAATCGCGGTCCCTGCAGGCCTCGAGGATGGGGTGTGGCTGGACTCTGTGCGGGGGTGGGGGGGCCCTGAAACGTCGAGCCCCCCTCCCTCTGTGATCGTGAGGTGAGGAGTCCTCCCTTTGGTGGCAGGAAAGTCTGGCGATATTGTCGCCTGGACTGTGGGCAGGGACAGCCGTGCCTGCCAGGGTGGTCCACGCTGTCCAGAGGGCGAAGGGTGGGTCCTCAGCAGGCCCCAGACTCTCTGACAGCACTTGACACTGCAGGGCCAACAGATGGGATCCTGGCCATGGTCTCAGGGTCTCGCCCCGAGACACTCAATGCTTCTCTCAGGGACAGTTCTCTGGGTGACTGTGGACCAAACTGATAAACCAGTAGAGCACAGGAAGTCCTGTGAGGCTGAACTGGACCATGGGGAAGGCAGCCTGGGGCAGAGTTCCCCTTGTCCTGTCTCCGAGGCCCTGAGTGAACTGTCTTTGCTCCTGGCTAAAGTTGCGAACTGATTTTCCCTGGTGATGCCTGAGACAGGTGATCCCCACAACCACATGCCCCAGGCACCCTCCTACCCACCTGGCGATGCCACCTGCCAGGGGCCGTGTGGGACCATCACCACCCATTCATGGAACTAGACGGTGCAGTGATGAACAGAGGCATAGAGACGTGTTTTGAAAGCAAGCTGGAGAGGTGTGTCCACTGCAGCACCACAGCCCAGAGCCAGCTCACCTCCCATCCTTGGGTGACCTTTCGTGCACAGGCTATGCTGGCCCCTGGGCTGAGCTAGACAGGTGTGGTCCACCCTCCAGGCTCCCCACCCTGGCATGTCCCTGTGTCAACAAAACTTCAACTAGCAATCAAGAAGAAAACTGGGGCTTCCCTGGTGGCGCAGTGGTTGAGAACCTGCCTGCCGATGCAGGGGACACGGGTTCTAGCCCTGGTCTGGGAAGATCCCACATGCCGCGGAGCAACTAGGCCCGTGAGCCACAACTACTGAGCCCGCGCGTCTGGAGGCTGTGCTCCGCAACAAGAGAGGCCGTGACAGTAAGAGGCCCGCGTACTGCGATGAAGAGCAGCCCCCTGCTCGCCGCAACTAGAGAAAGCCCTCGCACAGAAACGAAGACCCAACATAGCAAAAATAAATACATAAATAAATAAATAAAATTTTTTAAAAAAGAAGAAAAATGGAATTTTATTCAAGCCAAACTGAGGATTATAACCTGGAAGACAAATAGAAACTGTGAGAATTGTTCCACCTGCTAAAAGTTGAAGGCACAGTCATACATTTTCAAGACAAAGGATTGTACATCAAAATGACATACTGATAATTTGCATAAAGTTCACCAAGGATACATGGTCCAGGTAACCACATATAAAGTGAGAAGCAAGTCCCCATGACCCCTGTAGAGCTGGTGCCCATTTGGGGCCACTTCTGGTTTCTGACGTTCCTGCCAGGACCAGTGTATTTCCCCTCCCTGGCGACTGGTCCAGAGAGGGCCACGTGATGCCCACCAGGCTGGAAGTTCCTAGCAGGAGGTGGTGAGCAACTGAGGAGAGAGAGGCTCATCCCTCCGGACAGGCACTGCCCCTCCAGCTCCATCCCTCTACCCCCCCCGCCCTTTCTGTCCCTCCCATGGCCCACCCCTCCCCTTTATGTCCCTCCAATGGCCCCGCCCCTTTACCTCCCTCCCATGGCCCCACCCCTCCACACCCTGCTCCTTTATGTCCTTCCCCATGGCCCCGCCCCTCCACAGACCCACTCCTTTATGTCCCTCCCCCTGGACCTGCCCCTCCCCACCCAAGCTTCCTGACCCTGGCCTGGGTGGTGCAGCATCTGCAGCTCTGATGACGTCAGGGTGCGTGGACTTTATTCCTTTTCCCAGTTTTGCAGGAATTTAGCTTTTATTTCATGTTTTACAGCTACAGAGACTTGTTACAATGCTTTTTATTTAATGCAAATACAAGCGAACAATTAGTTTATGATTTCCAAGTCTGTGTCCTTAAAAAAAAGCAAAACAGAAAAACGGTGGATAAGCTTAATTTGAATTTTCCTGGAAGTAATTCTTAATATTTGTAACTTGATTTATTTGGATTGGTGGATACAAAAGCATAAAGATCATAAAGTTCCCTGGCTTCACCAACAGCCACAAGCAGACCCTGTCTGCTGCGCACAGACAGGTCGGGAATGACCTTCACCAACAGACCAAACACATCCGTCATAACCCTCATTCTATAGGCAGGACAGGAGGCGTGGGTGCTTGGGTACAGCTGTCTCCAGAGGCAGAGCTGAGATCCGCCCCGAGCCCCCTGCCCCTGCTGCCCCATGCCCCATAGATCCAGCAAAGTGTGACCCTGTCGGGAGAACCCCACTGAAGGTAGAAGCTTGATTCTCAGTTCTGATTACAGTTACCATGTCAGTAAATGTCAGCTTATGAAACAGATTTTCCATTTAGAACTGTTAGCATCAACTACTCACTCAATAATCACAGCCCACCTGTAGGAAAGGGCTCTAAATGTGACCATGCTCTTTGGTAGGTGGGACAGACTGTCAGGCCACCCAACCACATTAGGTTTCACTTGCCCCAGTGATGAGCAGATTTAATGAAGGGCAGCCTTTTCAAAGGATGGTGGACAAAGCTTTGTGTTTTTAAATATAGTGGAAGCTTACGGAAACCACAATGCTCCAGTCATTTCTGGTAATCAGTTTGTTTTTTCTGGGTTAAGGGGTCTACACAGCCAGGATAGCCAGTATAGCACATGCTTTGTGACTGAGGATTGACTTTTCTAAGTGATGATCACCAAGAGTCCCTGGGGCCAGTCAGCTAACACGGATGCCTAATAGCGCTGAAATAATGCTGGGGGCCACTAAAAACAGCCCTTTGCAAAGAGGTTTCAATTTTTCATTCGCGAAGCAAATCAAGCTCCCTAATTAGCTACGACACAGCTGGAAAGCTCAGCCCCTACTACCCTGCAAGCCCTGCCTTGGCTTCCCTGCCCAACCTCCGTCTCTGCTACAGGAACAGCCCGGCTGCTTTCTCTAGTTCATTCGTGTTCAAAGAACTCATGGCAGGCAGTGGTAACCATGGCAACAAAAGCCATAAATTCCTGGAAGTCGCATTCACCATCTCCATCGCTGTCCAGTGTTTCCATGACTTTGTCCACAACCTCCTGCTCTTTGATTTCCTAAGAGAAATAAGAGCAGTTGTCCAGCTTGTTGCTCAATGAAATTTAAGGATATCAAAACATGATCAGAAGTTGGCTGGCTTTAATAATTTGTATCAGAAACAACCTCAGACATGAAATGAAAAATGCCAGAAAGGACTTGTCCTGTGACCAGGAGGCTGTTGGCTGGCAGAAGTCTCTGGGGGTCTGAGCCTTCTTTTCCACCTTCCTTTAGGTCCAGTGGGGCCTGGCCTACTTAAAGACTGAATGGAACAGCCAAAATCTGAAAAGCTGCGGGTTGTTTGTGTTAAAATACCCAGAAAAGAATAGTACAGTCTAGATCAGCCTGAGCATGTTACATGCAAATGTCTGAACCTTTGGCCCCTGTAAGTTTTTCATTGCTTCTGTGTGTAGAAGGCCCTATAGTGAGGGCTTCCAGTGGATTTTCATGTTTTGAAAGTGGTTTTTGGCTGAAATAACTCTTGGGAACATGCCCTAAATTTATTAACTTCTGTGTCTTTTTGCCACTTGAGTTGCCTTCCAGGTGTCCTGGGACTTTTCCTGACATTCTGCCCAACGTGCAGCCAAGTGGGTGGTGAAAGAGTCTCAGAGGAACGGACACAGTGAAGGAAAGAGGTACACTGAGCGGAATGTTCTGGATAACCAGTCCTCAGGGCAGGAGAGCTTGGCCTGAAGAAGTTGAGTGTAATGTACAGTGGCTGCCTTGGATATAAAACATGTAAAAGGTTGAGATTCCTGTGGGCATTGGGGTGGGACCTATACACAACTGCTAAAAGATTAATTTCAATTACATGATAGATTTGCCTCCAGACAGAAACTACCTCATAAAACCAGGCCAGCAAATGTTCATGATACCTTGATACACTTACTGTGAATTACTTATCTTTTACAAATTGTGGTTCCCACATGCTAAGCTTTTTCTATGTTTTAAATCAATAATTAATGACAGTAGCTGCACTTGTTGAGCCACACTTGACAAGCACTGTCTCATTTCATCCTTTCAACAATTCGTTTTATGGAAGAATCGGGGACCTTCTTCTGATTGTTAGGTTACGAGGCAGAATCGGGGGGACCAGGTAAGTGAAAGCGTGCATGGGGCAGCTGCCACTAGGTGAACTTGGATGCCTGAGAACACCAGCCCTGGAATCAGACTAGAGGGTCCCACCCCAAGCCTGCAGGCCACTTCCTCTGCCAATGGGGTGTTTGGGCGGGGCGGGGACAGTGGGGCGGGAGGAGCCCTGCAGACATGGGACATGGAGCCCGGGGCTTGTCTTACACGGTGGCCCAGCCTGCCCAGGACGACAGCTGTCCACCACTGTGTGGCAGGGCCCTGGCCTGGGGCTCTCGTATCTTCCCCGGAATTAGCTCTTGGTCAGACACTAGTGCACTGGTTCATGGTCTGGACATTTCCTCTGTGTGTGACTGGTCACTTCAGTGACCTTGGTTCTGGGCACCAAGGGAAGGTCAGGCACCAGGTGGACTGCAGTTTATTGCCTCGAGGACACGGGGCTCATGCCACAGAGATAATGCATGTGGCTGATCCCAGGGCAGCGGAGGCAGCGGCTGGGGAAGCCTGGACACACGTCCACCAGAGCAGGAGCTGCCAGGGCAGGACGGGGCTCATTGGGCACCCTCACGCAGCTTCTCAAGTTCCCCTCCAAGGCCCCTGGCCCCACAGAGCCCCCTGCAAGGCCCCGGGGCCTCTCTTGTGAGCAGCTTGTGGCCACTCAGTGATGCACCAGGTTGTGGGGCCTGTGTCTCTCCCAGCATCGACCGAGCTGAGAGCTCAGTAACGTCTGCTGAGTGAACGGCATCTTATCACCATGTAACCATGTAGGAAAAGCCGAAACAGTCCTTTTCCCAAGAACAAAAGCTTATTTTTAACAGCCTTCTTATATGTTCACTGTGACCCATGATAAGTCATGAGTATATTTCCCATCCCATTTTGTCATCTTTATTTATTTTTTTTTAATTTTTATTTTTTGCGGTACGCGGGCCTCTCACTGATGTGGCCTCTCCCGTTGCGGAGCACAGGCTCTGGACGCGCAGGCCCAGCGGCCATGGATCAGGGGCCCAGCCGCTCCGTGGCACGTGGGATCTTCCCGGACCGGGGCACGAACCCGTGTCCCCTGCATCGGCAGGCGGACTCCCAACCACTGCGCCACCAGGGAAGCCCTTTTTCTTTTTTTTTGTCTTTTTTTTTTTTTTTTGTCATCGTTGTTGCTGTACCTCCTTGGATTTCTCAGAGAAAGGGCAGTGTTATTTGGAACCTGTACTTTTGCATTTGAGACAGCAGTCTTTCCTTGATGCCCCTACTGCACACGAAATGCATACGGTGGGGCCTACCTAAGCCAGCCTCTGTACTGAGGGCTCACCAGGGCAAACACGTTTTCAGAAACGACCTAGGAGTCCTGACGCTGACCTGGAACCACCTTCAGGGCAGCTCAGAAGAGAAAGTGGACAGGTGGTTTTACAAGCAGACAGGAGAGCAGATTAACTTGTCAGTTTTAAAGAGCAAGACTCACCTCTAAAAAGTGGGAAAGCTCATTGTTGATGAGCTCCTTGAGTTCGGACTTCTTCAGCTTGTGCTTGTCACCTTCCCTTCCGGAATATTGATGGAAGACGTCAATTAGGGCCACCATGGCCTTCTCCAGCTCAGACATCCTGGGGGCCACAAAGAAAGATGCCTTCTAGCACAGAACAGTTAAGGTGTTACCTACTCAGACCTCAGCCCCCAGGGGGCACAACGGCCTCGGCTCACCTCCCCTTTTGGGCTCAGAGTGGTGCATCTCTCCAGGCACCCGTTGGGGCCACTCTTCCCCACCCCCGCTCTGTTCAGTCTGTTCCCACGCCCTCTGGCTTCTGGTTGGTTTGGCCAGCGGGAAACTTCAGCCAAAATACAGAGGCAGAGCAGTGAAGGGGCTTCGGACTGACTCCTTCCACCACCCCCACCCGAGGCCCCCTCTGCCCTGGCTCCGAGATGAGACGACAGAGCAGGGGAGCAAGCTGTTAGAATGAACTGCGGTGACTAGGAACCAAATGAGGATACGAAAGTCAACAGGATCCCTATGTTCTGTCAATGAACAATGAGAAAACACAGTGGAAAAGTCTTCTTATTTTACAGCAGCACACATGTATTACTAAGAATAAGTTTAGCAAGAAAAGTGCAGGTCCTTCCAAAAGATACTAAGGGCATAAAATGTAGAAACTTACTTTCCTTCGAATGGATATATAAATTTAACTCATTTTTTAAAACTCAATTTTAACAAAAATGTCTCTGGCATTTTTTTGTTTTTTGGATGGGTGAGGAACAGCTGTAAAATTCAACTGGAAAAATAAATATCATAGAATTGCCACAAATTATTTTGAAAATGAAGATGAAAAAAAGGTACCTTGACTACCAGAAACAAACACGTATCATACGGTCGTCTGACGAAGCTGTTGTAGGGAGAAAAGTTGCCACCCCAAATGTCTCTTTGGCATGCAGATTATTTTGGGCTGAAAACGATCCAGGCCCTGAAGTTTCAGGAAGAAACACTGACCTTCCCCTTAGCTGCCTGAATCAGAACTTAGATGGAGGGCCTGTTACAGGAATGGAGTACTCACTAGAGCTGTCAGCAAAGAACATGGGCCAAGGGTGGGTAGGGGAACTCTTAGAGATCTGAGTCCGCTCTGTGTCCCATCGCCTCTTCATGGCGCAGCAAACACTGCTTTACCAAACATGTGCTTTTCCATCTCCGTCTGAATTGCTTTCCTCCCCTTTGAACTGCCAGACCCCACCCCACCCCCCAACAGCCTCCTTTGTCTTTAGCTGATCATGGTATTTAAGGTGACAGACGGTCTGGGGCGTTTTTGTGAGTGACTCAGTCTTCCTGGGTCTCTCCCATGTATGCATGTTATTAAACTATGGTTTGAGTTTCTTCTGTTAACCTGTCTCACGTCTATTTAATTCTTAGACCGGCCAGAAGAACCTAGAAGGGTGGAGGAAAATGTCTTCCTCCCCGACACCAGCCCTGAAGCCAGAACAAATGGGCCGGAGGCTGGGCCACCGCCAGGCACTTGGTATTCATGGAGGCGTCGCCATCCACTTCTCGGCACTTATCGAAGCAGGAGGCTTCCATCTCCCGTCCCAGCGCATACCTTATACCATGGCCTGCAACCTAAGGAAACAGCTGTTCAACCCTGGGAATCAGGCAGTTTACAAAGAACTGCTTGTCAATTGTTTCACAAAACCGAGACACTCAGCGAGAGAAATTTGCCAACTTTTGGCCTTGAGTTCTAATCATTAAAGAATCTTTGCAATGTCATAGTTAAAAATAAATAAAAGAATTATGTCTAATTTTTGCAAAACCATTCCTGGGTTGAATATCATTTGCATCTTAAAAATAAATTGGAACATAACATTTAAATTCTTATTTTTATTTCTGATTTTCAAATGAAAACGGATTGCGGATTTTTGCCTTGGCCTCTGATCTTTGCTAAATTCACCCTATTAATAAACAGTATACTTTGTTTTGCTCTAAGTCCCTAAAAATCAGATATACCACACATAGATAGAATAATGCAGATGGATTAAAATCTTTAGCATTTCATACTTTCTTATCCTTTGCATTCGTTTTCAATTATTAATTTTTTTAAAAACAAAAAACCTAAGAAACTTTTGCGTGATCCTTTCGCTTCTCGAGCTTCACGATGACTTGGGGGAGGGAAGGCTAAATTACTCTTTGTGTGAAGTATGACTAGTGGGGTTTCTTTTAAAGGAAAGGCATAAAATATATATCCCACGTGTGAAAACTCCATAAAATGTGATTTTCTTCATAACCACACTACAAATTAACTTTTTAAAGTTTTTCCTGTTATATTCTTCCCAATTGATGGTTAAAGGCTGTCTTTTAAGAGAAATGGAAATCAAATATCCATGTTTCCCTTTCACTTCATTCCATGAATGTTCTACATTAACCTTTTATTTCGAAAGCAAGAGAACTTTTGGGGGTTAACTCCTCAGAAGGACACATCACACAACATGTGAGAGTCCCTCTGGGCAAGTGGCCCGATCTCCCCAAGAAACTGCAAGACTGAGGAAGGTTAAACCCGCCATAAACCGCAATTTCTTGGGCTCGATGTGTAATTTACTTGCAAAGACCTCCTCACTTGCCATGTATTGTGGTTTCTGCACGGCGTCCAGGGGGCCCTGACATTTGCGCGGAGCAAGGGGAAGACGCTCGCTCGGAGCATCAGGCCGCCTGTCCTTCTCCGCGGAGGGACGCAAACCCCTGGTCCTCAAAGAGTTAAGGAAGAGGCCTGTTTGCAGCAATCACCTGAGCCACCAGACGTGACGTTTCCCCGACTTGTGGCGACAAAAACAAGCAGAATGGACCTCTAGCTGCCCCCAGTTGAGGGAGGCGTGTCCACAAAGCAGTAGTAAGATTCACACTTTTGAAACGCTGCCAATTATCCTAAAGGGGTTTTTTAACTACCACCCAGTTCCCAAGCCCACCCTCCGGGCCCTGCCCCCAAAAGACCAGAGCAGGTTCCCCTGAGTGTCCTCACGTCAGTGGTCCTTGGTTGTCGCTCCTGGAACCTCCCGGCTGCCGCGTCCTGAGTCGCAGGCGTGGGGCGGAGGCAGCCTCTTATTCGTTCCCGGGCGGGGGCAGGGCCGGCACGGTCCCTCTGCGGGCCAGGCAGCCAATGGGGGCCTGGTGCTGGGGCTGCCGGGCTGCACACAGGGCCGCATTGACGGCGCCACCGGGCACTCGTTGGGGAGCCAAGCCTGCACTCGGGCCAAGGAAGAAAAAGGCCCGTGGGGCAGAAAGCGGGGAGTCAGCTTTTTGTGCTGTTTTAAAATTTATGCATGAATATTGTTGTTCCTCTAAAGGCAAGGATGGGGGTAGGGAGAGGAGACGAACTATTGATTGAAACCGACAAAGCAAATGTGCAGCCAAGCGCAGGCTGAATGCGAGGGATTCAGGGCCCGCGAGCCGGTTTCCAGTGGGGAGACCCCTGAGCTTCGCCCCTGCTCTGGCCCCACTAACCCTCAGGCGGGGCACCCGTGGATATCAGTATCCCGAGCTAAGCCACTGGCCCAGCGTCTGCAGGGACTGAAATGTGGGGCGAATAGTTTAATATGAGCCCGGGCACATGCCAGGCCCACCCGAAGGTCTCCCCATCCCGCCGGGGTGAGTGGCCGCAGACTGTCAGAGCTGGACAGTGCCCAGGCACGTCCTGTCCAAATGTTCCGGTTTAGGGGAGGTGCAGGCAGGGGTCCCTCGCCGAGGCCTCACAACCAGCCAAGGTAAGTCAAGTCCAGACTCCCCACTGCCGTCTTGAGAGGCTCCCTACAGGCCTTCCTTTAGACAAATTACACAAAGCGCACGGGCCCCAGACTCATCAAAGGACGTCTGAACCGACTCAGGCCCTCTGCTGACCGGGTTCACAGTGGCCGCGGAAGGATCAGCACACAATGTCTGTGGACACAGCTGTCTTGTTCTTGGGACTTTCACTAGCTTTCCCTATCACAATGGCTACCTGTAGGGGAGCCAGCGAGGGGATTCTGCAGTGGCCAAGCATGTCTGTCTTGACTGTACATTCAGGAGCTAAGAAGTAACTACAGGGGTGCTCTGTGCACCAGCTGGGCCCCCCCGTGAGTGTGTTGAGACTCCCCCTGACCATCAGAGAGTCCTCCTTTGACTGGTGGGTCCAGGGCATCAACTCAGAGCCCGTATCTGAGGATGCCATCCTGGGGGCCTCGCAGCACCTGAAAGCCCGTCTCATCCCGATGGGCAGCCCCTCCTCCCTGTGGGCCCTGGAGCTGGGCGGGACACAGCTTGCCCTTGGCTGTCCCAGGAGGCCGATGTTTGCGCCCAGAGGGCAGGCCCTGCGCTCAGCAGTGCAGTAGTTGGATGAGAGAATTCCAAACTATTTTTTTTACTCCTCAGGGAGCAGGCTAAAGTTTTCCTTGTGCACACTGAAGGGCAGACCCAGAGATCAGGACATGGCTAAGGCCCACAGGGGTGGTGCCTGGCACCCATGTGAAGCCCCCAGAGCACAGCTGCTCCTTCCTCGGAGGCGGGCAAGTTCTGTGCTTCCCCGAACAAGCCTGCTCTGCCTGTGGGGCAGCTGAGGAAGTAGGGCCAAAGCACGCGGCTCAGGTCCCAGCTACGGGGTGTGGGGACAGGCTGGGGACCAGGCCGGTCAACTCAAACCCAAGGCTCACAGCCCAAGCTATTTCCAGGCCATACTTCTGGGACAACTTTCCCTTATCATGAGCGTGAACCAGAAGCTGTGCGTCACCCCTGGGAAACTAATGCCCCCCGATCAAAGGGTTGGCACAGCAGGGGGCGATGCTGATCACAAACCCATTTAACCTGCCACTTTGGTCTGTGCAGAAGCCGCTGGGTCTGGGAGGCTGGCTGTGGGCTCTTAAGAAAAGCAACCACCCTCAGCGTCGACTGCAGCTGCTGTGTGCCAGGTGAGGTGTCTCCCACAGAGAAAGTCGACACGGCCCCAGCGCTTGGTGTGCAGCTATGGACTCACTAATGTCTTTTTCTTCAAACCAGTTTCCAAGGACCACCAGCAGCAGTTTGCTCTCACCTGTCAGGGCCAGAGGTACACCCTCAGCGTCACCCCAGGGACATGTCAGTTCTGCTCTAGGCCAGACACTGTCTGCAGAGACCTGGGCCACCCGTGGGCCGCTCTGCTGATGACCGTGTGCTGACTGGGTCTGAAGGAAGCGGCAAGTACTGTAGATGCCTCAGCAAGACGTATAGAAACTAGAGAGTGGAGATAAGCCCCGCAGAAATGTCGGGCCCACCACCTCAGAGGAGCCCCTGGGGCTCCAGGGGTGCAGGACACATTGAAATATCCCCTTCAAGTGAAAGACAAATTGTTTCATCTTGCGCCACCTGCCAGGAAGAGAAGCACAGCATTTAGTTGGGGGTTGGGGAAATTACATATGCCATGTACTACATTTGCTATTTCACCCATGAGGCTGGCAGTGCCAAGTGGGGACCAGAGCAGATTTAGGCTGTGGTACGAGCTGCTTCACCATTAGTTCTCAGGGCCCAGCAGGTCCGATGGTATTCAAAGTGTCTACGGTGCACTGGGACTGGTACGGACCCTCTGACAAGCACCAGCGGGAGATCCTAGCACAGGACTTCGGAAGGCCAGTGCCCTCCTTGGCAGCTAATGAGCCTCATTTCAAGAAGAGCTTCTGCCTTGCTGTTGGGCCTTAGTGGAGGCCTCCCAAACACCTAACCCAGGGACCTCAGGAGACCACGCAGCCCACCTCGCCATAGGGCTGGGTGTGTCACAGCAGCGTCCCATCAAACGGAAAGTGCAGGAGACGTGCGTAGGTGCCCAGACTCCTTGGAGTCTCCTCAGACTCCTGTGGCGTCGCCTCCCTTCTCAATCCACGTCCGGGGTCTCCAGGGTGTTTCTTATAACCAATTGGCTGTGGAAGAAGAAGCTTGAGCCTGCTTTACAGGGGGTCTGCATGACATGCTGGGACCACCCCGAAGTGGACAGAAGCAGCCCTGCAGCCCCACCCAAGGCTTACCTGGAAGGACACAGTGAAGGGAAGTCCTCTCAGGGCAGAACTTGGAGTGGGTTGTTTGGCTGTCCATTGTCAGGAGTGAGACGTGGCTGGAGGAGGGATCTGTATTAATTCATGGGTGGTTGCCGATGATTTGGTTGGTCAGCAACTTGGAAGGAACAGGATTGGAATATTGGTCCAAGGAAGGCTCTGGAAGAGGTGTGGGGATGGACCTCTCTGAAGGAGCAGAGTCTGTGGACACATTCGTGTTCCAGGCGGATGCCCACCGATGGGTGTGCCCTGCAGAAGAGCCTCAATGATCAGGTGGAGAACGACCGCCCCATGGGTGTCAGCTAGCGCCTACTGCAGCCACTCCAGGGCTCACTCGATGTGTCCACAAACAAAGTGGCCACGTGGCAGGGGTGGAGGCATGCAGGGCTCAGCAACACGCACTCCCCTCACCGAAGCTGGCCTGGCCACTGCTGCCGCTGAGTGCCCGGTCTGCCGGCAGCCAAGACTAACGCTGAGTCCCGTGGTGACCGCCAGATGCCTGGGGGCAGGTGGATTACATTGGACCTCTTCCATCAGAGAAGGGGCGGAGATCTGACCTCACGGGAATAAACATGCACTGGGTGTGGAAGACGTTCCTGCCTGCACTGCTGCTGCCGGCACCAGCATCCATGACCTCCCAGGGCCTCCACTGCGTCTGAGCTGGGGACTCAGTTCCCAGCAAAGGAAGCGCAGTCTTACCACACATCCCATCACCCAGAAGGGGCTGACCCGGTTGAAAGCTGGAATAGCTTCTTGAAGAGTTGGTTATAACGCTGGAGGGGAGGGAGGCAACACCCTGAAAGGGTGTAGGATATGACCCATACTTTGAGTTAGGGACCATTATATGGTGCTGTGTCCCCCAGAGCCGGAATGCATGGGTGTGGGAGTCGAGAATTAGAAGTATGAGTGGTCCTCTCACTGGTACACTTCATAACCTCCTTGCAGAACTTTTGTTTCTTGTCCTGGCAGCTTTGAGATGGTTTGGAAATTTTACTCTCCAGAGGGGAAGGCTTCCACCAGGGCTCAGAGCAATGGTCCCACTGACCTGGAAGCTGAGATTTTGCCACTGGCCACTTTGGGCCCCTTATGCCTCTGAACCAACAAGCAAAAAAAGGGTTAATCCATTGGCTTGAGTGATACCAAGGTGGGGAGTTGTGTTACTGCTACATGACGGTGGCAGGGAGGATTTTGGAACCTGGGGATTCTCGGGGGCTCCTTTTAATCCTTCCACCACCAGTAGTAACGGTTAATGAAAAAACAGAGCGACCAAAACATGAATTATCAGTAATTAACTAAAGCAGGAGTATTGAGGACCCAGCCCGCTCAGGAATGAAGGTTTGGTCACTCTGTCCAATAAGGAACCCAGAGCAGGTTCTCGCTGAGGGCCGGGAGAGATGGGATGGGTAGTTGGAGAAGGAAGCCACGCATGTCGACCAGGACCTCAGGACTGGTTACACGGATGGAGGCTGCAGCAGCTGAGCATGTGTTTTGCTTGTTACATGTTGTGTTTATCTACTAACCATTTTCTTTTCTCTGCGTCTCCGTTTTTATTTTACAAACAAGTTGTTGGAGGTTAGCATTTCAGTTTAATCTTTAGGTAACAATTTTCTGTGGAATGGTGGGTTTCAGGACTGACCAACACAGACAGCGATGGACACAATGACTGGGCGACTGCATCTTCTCACTGGGGGAGGAATAGCTCACTTGTAACAAAGAGACCTGTGTCTTCTGGGGCTGCTTTAGTTGCTGAAAGGGAGTCCAGACGTGTGTAGAATGTTGCTGGTGGACGTTGAGTACCAAACGGGGGCGCCTGTTGTGAATTCATTGCCTCTTGGGTCCGGCTGCCTTCAGCGTCCTCTAATCAGGCCTCCTGGCGGGGAGCCTGGTGTTGTGCTTTGGAGGGAGGACCTTCGAGGCCCTGCGTGGGGAAGGAGCTTCTCTCCTCCTCCTGGTGGAGCACGTTTGCCTGTCCTGTCCTGCTTCACCATCCTTCACAGCATCTCCTGGTGCTGGGCTCCAGGACATGGCCAGCGAGGGCTGCCCTTGCTGCCCTTGCAGCCTGGCCTGGCGTGGAGGCCGCTTCGCCCTGGTTCTTTGACACATGTACTCCAGACACTGCATTCACATCAGCCCCTCCCCTGCAGCCCTTTAGATTCCTCTGTGCAGTTACTGTCCGATTGTAGGTTCATAATTCTTTATGTTAAACTTGCCCTGTTTGAATTCCTGTGTGGTTTCTGTCTCTTGATTAGAACCAGGCTGATACACTACGTAACAAGGAAAATAAAAGGCTTTATGAATTTTTTACTACGCTTTTATTAGTCTAAAGTGGTTTCAACACAACATTGTTATACAACCGTGCTCCAATATCAAATAAAAATTAAAAAAACAATGGCCACCTAAAAGAATAAAATAAAATGATTTCAAAATAAAAAATTTAAAAGATGCTCTAAGGAAAGAGTAAACTTGGCAGAAGGGACAAAGTGGAGGGAAAAAAGGCACTGATACCAGAAATCAAGTGTTAAGTTTTGAGTGTATAAAATCCCCCAAACGATGTGCTGCGAGCTGTTTTTTACCAACAGAAAACACTTCTGACACCCAGTGTGTGGGCTTTTCCCCACAGCAACCCACTCTCCTATACCAGCTGGCTGTCTTACAATCTAAGTCCATTCTGACAGCATCCACCACAGGTTAGGGGCTCAGTCCCACAGGACTGCCCCCTTCAGCGGCCACTGCAAGACCCTGACCATGGGTGGCCTGTAAATCGGGGTCCCACGCCCCCTGCTCGGGGTTGGTTAACCCGCCAGAGCAGCTCACAGAACCCAGAGAAGCATTTTACTTGCGTGGTTTCCAGTATATTGTAGAAGGGTAGAACTCGGGAACGGCCGGCTGGAGGAGAAGCCGAGGGCAGGGGTGGTGAGGAGCCCAGGTTCCCGCTCTCTGGGTGCCTCTCCCTGCCAGCCCCTCCGCGTGCTCACCGACCCCGAAGCTCCCTGACCTTATGCTAGTGGGATTGTGTGGAGGCCTCCTCACGTGGGCCTGACTCACCAGTAACTCCATCTCCAGCCCCTCTCACCCTGGAGAATGGGGGGTGGGCCTGCAGCCTCCTAACCATGGCTCGGTCCTGCCAGCCCCTCTGCGTGCTCAACAACCCGGAAGCTCTCCAAACCCCTTTGTTTGGGGTTTCTATGGAGGCGCTATTACATAGGCATTGGTTGATTAAATCACTGGCCACTGGTGATTAACTCCATCTCCAGCCCCTCTCCCCTCTGTGGTTAGAGGTTGGGGGTGGGGCCTAAGTTCCAGCCCCTAATCACGGTGGGTTCCTCTGGGACCAGCCCCATCCTGAAGCTCTCCAGGGGCCTCAGGGTCACCTCGTTAGCATGGTGTCAGGTGTGGTTGAAAGGGGCTTATTGTGAATAACAAAATATCTTCCTCTCACCACTGTCACTCCAGGAATTACAAGGGGTTTAGGAGCTCTGTGACAGGAACCAGGAACAAAGACCAAACATATCTTCATTATATCACAATATCACAAAATGTAATGAGACTTTGTAAATATAAACAGCCCATCTATAAAAGGAATATGTACTATTGCCCAAATAATAGAAAAACTTTTGAGGAGAGAGCCCCGACAGGGCTGGTTGTTGGAAGGCCATCACTGCGGGTGTTTTTCCAGGAGGTTGAGACCAAGGGGCTGCTGGGCGTTGGCCCTGGAAGGAAGGTGTCTACTGTGAATTACGCTGAAGCGGCTCCCCCGGCTTTGCCGTCTCTACAGCCCAGAGCCATCCGCTTGGCTGGTGGTCGTGGCATTGCTGAGAAGTGCCCCGTCTTTCCGCCTGCAGAACTTCAGGGGTAATGGAAGCGGTGAAGGAGGCTCAGACCCTGTAGCATCTCTGGTGCCAAAGGCCCCCGAGTGCTCTACGGTGAGGGTCTGCTGGCCAGGGAAGGTGGGCTCCTAAGCGGGGTTTCCAGCATCAGTCATGGTGGGGAAGGGGTCCTCTTCCCAGGCAGCAGTGCCTTCGCCCAGTGGACGGAGACACTGGTGGGTCAACAGTGCCCTCTCGGATGCACAAAGCTCCTTCCAGGGTCTTCCTCCTGCCCAGGCTTCACCCACCTGGCAAACATTGAGCACCAGTTAATTCAGTAACCCGAGCCAAGCCTAGCAGAGTCAGCTCAGGGGGAAGCAGTCATTCTGGCTTGAGTTTCCGGGAGGAAAGGCCTCGGGCAGTGACATTGTTCTCTTGCACAAAGGACAGTGCCATCCACCACCAAGCTGCTCACGAGGTGGGTCACAGTGACCCATGTCCACAGGGAGAAAAGGACGCCTGTGTTCCAGAGGGATGTGGGAGAAGGGACACAAGGCTGCTGTTGTAGCAAACGCAAGTGTCAGGAGATGAGGGTTAATTGCCTTTCCTGCTCTAGAGACCGCTGCTCGGCCATCAGCTCTGGGGCTGGAGTCTGGAGCTGGGTTCAAATCCTGTCTCTGTGGACAGAACTTTGGCGGATGACTTAAGCCTTCTCAGCCTCAGTAAATGAGGGGAATTTGTGCACGCACACGTGAGCGCACACACACACACACGTGTGTATATAGTGTGCTGTGCCTAGCGCCCCCAATTAATGGTCATTATCATCATAAAAGCTACTATTCTCGTCTATCAAAGGGACCTGCAACTGTCGGGTGAACTCCTGGTACAGGAGGCAGACAAAGCAAAGCAAAGAGCAGCGAAGAAGCAGAGGGCAGGGATTTCTTTCTGAGCCACAGATAGCAGGGTCCAGCAGTGCAGAATGAGCTCACTGGCTAATTTAGAAAACTTTGAGTCCAGGAGGCCCCAGTTTGGCCAATTGTGATAGAGCATCTGTATTTCATGGGTATCACGTTTTATTATTTTTATACCACATCAAATTCCATGAATCCATTTAGTTTCTAAGCAGTCATTCCAAAGCCAGAGCTCCCTTCGAGAAGGGCAAGCACAGCGTGAGCAGAGCTGTCAGCCTCCACGATGCTGGGTTTGCTTTGGATCCATGGCGACGTCAGGGTCCAGCTCAAGACAAGAGAGCTTTTGTTTTTGTTTTTGTTTTTGTGCTTTTTTTTTTTTAATTTTGAGAAGGCGCTGGAGGTTGGAGCAGTGCAGCACGCCCCACACGAAGCTGCTTCCTCAGCCTTGCTTTGTGAGTGTAGTTTGTTGCCCTGGAACTGTGTCCGGGGATGTGAGAGAAAGTGATTGATGCTGGGAAAGGCACCCAGAGGAGACTGGCCAGTGCCTTCCCTGGTAGAACTCAGCGCAAATATTTATCTGGTTATACTTTTAAGGACTCAGAAATTTGCCATTGTGAAATAAAATTCATATCTACGGCAAGACAAGAAAAATCTAAACATCAAAATTCTTCTCTGCCCTTTGCACCCTGCCCCCCTGCCACTGTGCGTTGTGTGTCCGCATTAGGCATCCACCAAACCTCCCCGTCGGCAGGAACACCTGCTCAACCTTAAACAGCAGCATTCTCCCAGCATCAAGACAACTCCTCCAAGATAACTTTTCTTCTTGATCCTATAAAGGGTCACGTGACACACCACGATGGCGCTTAAATCTGGATTATGTAAACTGTCAATAATATGTTATTTAATGTATAGCCTCTGTCTCAAAAAACTTATATATTAACTGTGTTTTCTCACAGCTGGGACAGTTCTTAGGGCTTTCTGAGATGCTCTTCCTGGGTTATAATCCTCAAATTTGGCTCAAATAAAATTTTCCAATTCTTTCTCAGATCGACTGATTAATTTTTCGTTGACACCATAAAAACATGCCAGGTTTAAGGTTAAAAAAATCACTAGATTAGCCTACTTGGTGTTTTTACTCAATGGGAACATTTTTTGTTTAACTGCTTGATAAGCACTGCACGTTTTATTGCCTTGTCCCACGTGGACACAGCACAGCACACGGTGTTCAACCACATGGAGCCAACTGAACCACAACAAAAATCTGCTCAATTGTTAAAATTAGTCAGTAATGAGGATTCCTACACCTTGCTTTAACAATAACTCTGTGCAGGGCTTCCCTGGGGGAGCAGTGGTCGAGAGTCCGCCTGCCGATGCAGGGGACACGGGTTCGTGCCCCTGTCCGGGAAGATCCCACATGCCGCGGAGCGGCTGGGCCCGTGAGCCATGGCCGCTGAGCCTGCACGTCCGGAGCCTGTGCTCCGCAACGGGAGGGGCCACAGCAGTGAGAGGCCCACGTACTGCCAAAAAAAGTAAAAGAAATAAAAACCCAACTCTGTGGAATTGAACCATCTCTAAGAAGAATGATCTGGGAGGTGGGAATGAGTTAACTTATTTAGAGATTTAAATAAACAATTTATCAAACAAAATAGAGAATATTAAACATAAGAACGCGTAAATCTGGCAGCCTAATCCCTAGCAGTTTTCCTACTGCAGGACAATAATATTTTTTGCCTGTTAAAAACTAAGTTAAAGACACTGTAAAGAGTTGGCCTGATATTTAGAATTTTAGTTTAACTGAAATATGTCCACAGGTATATTTATTATCTAATGGTACAATTGAGTGCCAATATAAATAAAAATGTAAAGAATACTTAGATAAAATCATAGGAAGGATAAACTATTTTTGGAAATTAAAACAACGTAGCCTCCATAATAGAACTGAATAAGTCGATACAGTTCTCTTGATGTGTGTATTACTCACCAGCAAGGTGGTCCTGGGGTGGTCAACCTCCCACATGAGGCCGCCTTTCCCAGAGCAGCTCCCGTCAGAACCGGCGGAGGTGGCATCCACCGTTGAGACCTCAGAAGTTGTGGGGGCCCCTTTGTCATTTCCCGTTGGTTACAGACAGGTGGAAGCCCTGCCTGGAATCCCAGGGAGGGGATGGAGAGGTGGCCCAGCCACAATGGAGAAGAGCATGTGGGAAGGGAGACAAAAGGCTCTGCCAAACCCCACGTACATACACAGCAATGCCGCCTCCCAGACCTGCCAACCAGGCCTACCAGGCCGCGTCCACCATGGCGGCCAGAGCCCCAGGAGCTGGTCCACGTGCGCAGAGCCTCCTTGGGAACAGCTGCTTGAGGATGTTTCCTTCAAAACTGTGACCTAAAAAGGCAGGTTACCTGACTCCATCCTCTGGCCACACGTCCAGTGTGAGGACAGGGGCAAGAGAGCCTGACTGAGACAGTCCATTCTTTTCTTTTTTTAAAATAGATCTTTATTGCAGTATAATTGCTTCACAATACTGCGTTAGTCTCCGTTGTACAACAAAGTGAATCAGCCACATGCACACATACATCCCCATATCCCCTCCCCCCAAGCCTCCCTCCCACCCTCCCTATCCCACCCCTCTAGGTGGTCACAAAGCACCGAGCTGATCTCCCTGTGCTATGCGGCTGCTTCCCACTAGCTAGCTATTTTACCTTCGGTAGTATATATATGTCAATGCTACTCTCTCACTTCATCCCAGCTTCCCCCTCCCACTCCGGGTCCTCAAGTCCCTTCTCTACGTCTATGTCTTTATTCCTGTCCTGCCACTAGGTTCATCAGTACCATTTTTTTTTTTTTTAGATTCCATATATATGTGTTAGCATACGGTATTTGTTTCTCTCTTTCTGACTTATTTCACTCTGTATGACAGACTCTAGGTCCATCCACCTCACTACAAATAACTCAATTTTGTTTCTTTTTATGGCTGAGTAATATTCCATTGTATATCTGTGCCACATCTTTATCCATTCGTCTGTTGATGGACACTTAGGTTGCTTCCATGTCCTGGCTATTGTAAATAGTGCTGCAGTGAGCATTGTAGTACATGTCTCTTTCTGAATTATGGTTTTCTCAGGGTATATGCCCAGTAGTGGGATTGCTGGGTCATATGGTAGTTCTATTTTTAGTTTTTTAAGGAACCTCCATACTATTCTCCATAGTGGTTGTATCAATTTACATTCCCACCAACCATGCAGAAGGGTTCCTTTTTCACCACACCCCTTCCAGCATTTACTGTTTCTAGATTTTTTGATAATGGCCATTCTGATTGGTGTGAGGTGATACCTCATTGTAGTTTTGATTTGCGTTTCTCTAATAATTAGTGATGTTGAGCATCTTTTCATGTGCCTCTTGGCCATCTGTATGTCTTCTTTGGTGAAATGTATATTTAGGTCTTCTGCCCATTTTTTAATTGAATTGTTTGTTTTTTTTGATAATGAGCTCCATGAGCTGTTTGTATATTTTGGAGATTAATCCTTTGTCTGTTCTTTCATTTGCAAATATTTTCTCCCATTCTGAGGGTTGTCTTTTCATCTTGTTTATGGTTTCCTTTGCTGTGCAAACGCTTTTAAGTTTAATTAGTCCCATTTGTTTATTTTTGTTTTTATTTTCATTACTCTAGGAGGTGGGTCAAAAAAGATCTTGCTGTGGTTATGTCAAAGAGTGTTTTTCTTAGGTTTTCCTCTAAGAGTTTTATAGTGTCTGGTCTTACATTTAGGTCTTTAATCCATTTGGAGTTTATTTTTGTGTATGATGTTACATAGTGTTCTAATTTCACTCTTTTACATGTAGTTGTCCAGTTTTCCCAGCACCACTTATTGAAGAGGCTGTCTTTTCTCCATTGTATGTTCTTGCCTTCTTTGTTGTAAATTAGGTGACGATATGTGCATGGATTTATCTCTGGGCTTTCTATCCTGTACCACTGATATATTTCTGTTTTTGTGCCAGTACCATACTGTCTTGATTACTGTAGCTTTGTAGTATAGTTTGAAGTCAGGGAGCCTGATTCCTCCAGCTCTGTTTTTCCTTCTCAAGATTGCTTTGGCTATTCTGGGTCTTTTGTGTTTCCATATGAATTGTAAATTTTTTTTTTCTAATTCTGTGAAGAATGCCATTGGTAATTTGATGGGGATTGCATTGAATCTGTAGATTGCTTTGGGTAGTATAGTCATTTTAACAATATTGATTCTTCCAATCCAAGAACATGGTATATCTCTCCATCTGTTGGTATCATCTTTAATTTCTTTCACCAGTATTTTATAGTTTTCTGAGTACAAGTCTTTCACCTCCTTAGGCAGGTTTATTCCTAGGTGTTTTATTCTTTTTGTTGCAATGGTAAATAGGATTCTTTCCTTAATTTCTCTTTTTGATTTTTCATTGTTAGTGTATAAGAATGCAAGGGATTTCTGTGCATTAATTTTGTATCCTGCAACGTTACCAAATTCATTGATTAGTTCTAGTAGCTTTCTGATGGCATCTTTAGGATTTTCTGTCTATAGTATCATGTCATCTGCAAACAGGGACAGTTTTACATCATCTTTTCCAATTTTTATTCCTTTTATTTCTTTTTCTTCTCTGATTGCCATGGCTAGGACTTCCAAAATTATGTTGAATAATAGTGGCGAGAGTAGACATCCTTGTCTTGTTCCTGATCTTAGTGGAAATGCTTTCAGTTTTTCACCATCGAGTATGGTGTTTGCTGTGGGTTTGTCATATATGATCTTTATTATGTTGAAGTAGGTTCCCTCTATGCTCACTTTCTGGAGAGTTTTTATCATAAACGGGTGTTGACTTTTGTCAAAAGCTTTTTCTGCATCTACTGAGATAAATCAGGATGGTTTTTATCCTTCAATTTGTTAATATGGTGTATCACATTGATTGACCTGTGTATATTGAAGAATCCTTGCATCCCTGGGATAAATCCCACTGGATCATGGTGTATGATCCTTTTAAAATGTTACCGGATTCTGTTTGCTAGTATTTTGTTCAGGACTTTTGCATCTATGTTCATCAGGGATATTGGTCTATAATTTCCTTTTTTTGCGATATCTTTTTCTAGTTTTGGTATCAGGGTGATGGTGGCTTCATAGAATGAATTTGGGATTGTTCCTCCCTCTGCAGTTTTTTGGAAGAGTTTGAGAAGGATGGGTGTTAGCTCTTCTCTAAATGTTTGATAGCATTCGCCTGTGAAGCCATCTGGTCCTGGGCTTTTGTTTGTTGGAAGATTTTTAATCACAGTCTCAATTTCAGTGCTTGTGTTTCGTCTGTTTATATTTTCTATTTCTTCCTGGTTCAGTCTTGGAAGGTTGTGCTTTTCTAAGAATTTGTCCATTTCTTCCAGGTTGTCCATTTTATTGGCATGTAGTTGCTTGTAATAGTCTCTCATGATCCTTTGTATTTCTGCAGTGTCAGTTGTTGCTTCTCCTTTTTCATTTCTATTTCTGTTGATTTGAGTCTTCTCCCTTTTTTTCTTGGTGAGTCTGGCTAATGGTTTATCAATTTTGTTTATCTTCTCAAAGAATCAGCTTTTAGTTTTATTGATCTTTGCTATTGTTTTCTTCGTTTCTATTTCATTTATTTCTGCTCTGATCTTTATGATTTCCTTCCTTTTACTGACTTTGGCTTTTCTTTGTTCTTCTTTCTCTAGTTGCTTTAGGTGTAGGATTAGATTGCTTGTTTGAGATTTTTCTTGTTTCTTGAGGTGAGATTGAATTTCTGTAAACTTCCATATTAGAACAGCTTTTGCTGGACCGTCCATTCTGAAGGGGAAATGGGAGGCACAGGGTAGCACCGTCCAGCCCAGCACACAGCACCAGGCTTCATCAGCCCACAGTGCCCAGGAATGTTTCCCCTGACTTGGCTTTGACCCCTGTCCATGTTCTGAGTCATTCTTCCTTTTCCATGAACAGTAGCCCCTGTTTGTAGCCTCCACCTACCTGGAGAAGTTCAGGGTCCAAACGCCTCTTTCCATCTTGTGCTGTCTCTGCTTCTTTTAGTGCAAGCTGCTGTGGATTCTGCTGGTACCATTCTCTTAATAACTGTGGGTTTTCTGCAAAGTTCATCGGTGTTCATGCATTTTGACAAAACCTACACCCGAATCTCTTTGAAACAGACCCTTTTCTAATTGGTCCCCATGAGACTTCTGCGTCCAGTGACCTCAGGTTTGGGGCTGATTAACACAAGAGCATCCGAGGGCCCGAGTGCCAGGTCCACAGAAGGCTTTTGCCCACCTGAACGGGTCTATGAGGCAGCAATTAACTTGTTTCCGAGTCTTAGAGGGTTTTCCAATCCCACCTCGTCTTGCTTTTATTCTGAGACCACACTTCCCCAACAGTGTCTCGGATTCAGTCTTTGCCCTGAGCTCACTCTTTGTTTGAGAATCTTCTGCTGAGAGAGACTGGGGGTGGGGGCCTGGGGAGAGGGTGGGGGTGAAAAATAGTTTCATTTTTGAGCCAATCGTGGCTCCTTTATAGCTCTTTTAAGTTCTGTTTGCAAATTGGATGATCCTTCTTTAGTTCCTCTCTCCCTGACCGTAGCTTAGATGTGTAGCTGCAAGACCCCCGCTGACACTCTGACTGTCTGGAAGCCGCTTCACCAGTCCTGGCATCACCTCGACTTGCACGCAGGCCACGCTGGTGCCCGGCTTCCTGGGCTGAATAACAGAGGTCTTTCCTCCTGCCTCCAGGAGCATCGCCTTGCTGCCCCTGCCGTGGTCGACCACGCCTCCACCCCCGGTGCGAAGGCCCCCCAGCTCCTGCCTGATTTCAAGCTAGTGCTGTAGGCTTTAGGCTCCTGCTTTGGCAGCAGCCACGTCAAAGCACCAAACTCCACCCCAGTTCCCACTGCCACACAAGAAACACCAGCAGACAGTGTAAAGCCCTCAACCTCTTCCTCATTCTCAGTGTGCACGTCGGTCAGAGTGCAGGGGAACAGCTTGCTTCAGCTCCACGATGTCCGGGACCACAGCTGGGAAGCCTGGAACAGTGGAATGGCTCAAATGATGGCAGTGGGTCCCCTGGCCCCCTGTACAGTTGCACATCTGTCATGTGTGTGGGTCCCCGAGCGGCTTGGGTCCCAAGAGCAAGCATTCCAGCAGAACTAGAGGATGCTACATGGCCTCTTGTGAGCTGGCCTCAGAGGTCACAGCTGTTCTCCTGTTCTATTGATTAAAGCCCACCCAGATTCAGGGAGAGGAATGTGATGGGAAGAGTGTCAAAGACTTTACAGCCCTTAAAACCCCCACAGTTCACCCTCCACCCACAAATTACTTACACACAGTGGAGGGCACACATCTTTTTAAAGACATTGAGAGATTAATTTCAATTGAGGTGTACTTTACATTGTGTGGCTTACATAGTATACAACACCCATTTGCACCCTTTTAAAGATACGGACCCACTCCAGGACCCCAGAAGTTTCCTTCACGCCATCCCTCCACTGTGTACCTTCTTGCACTTATCTGTCGAGGCGCGTATGAAATTTTGCGGGGAGGGGGCACATACCTATGCGTGGAATTGTTGAATCACAGGACAGGCATATGTCTAACTGTACCAGAAACTCCCAAATAGTTTCTAACATAATTATACCGGCTCATATCCTCCCTCCCCTAGCAACGTGTAACTCTAATCGGTCAAGGTACTCACCAACACTTCAGTATTTTTAGTCTTTCAACCATTCTGATGGGCGTATGGCGACAACTCATTGTGGTTTTAATTAGCATTCCTTGATGTATCAATTAGCTTTTGCTGCATACCAAACTGTCCCAAAATTTAGTGTTTTCAAACAACAATCATTTATTTAGCTCACGATTCTGTGCATTGGTTATTTGGGATTTGTTCAGCTGGGCAGTTCTTATGCTGGTGTCATCTGGACTCACTCCTGTCTGTAGTTACTGCTGGTCAGCCAGGTGGCTTTGGTTCTGGAGGTGACTGGTTGTCAGGTGTGTGTGTGTGTGTGGTGTGCATGTGCCTGTGTGTGTTTGTGTTTGTGTTTGTGTGCATGCATATGCGTGTGTGTGTGTGTGTGTTTATGTGCCTGGGTGATTTAGCCCTCTATCTCTGCTCATCCAGCAGGCTCACCTATGCCTTTTCACCTGGTGGTATGGGTTTCAAGAGTGAGATTGGAAACTGAGTGGCCTCTTGAATCCTAAACTTGGAAATTGCACACGGTCACTTCTGCGACTTCTGTGGGTGCATTGCAAGGCCAGCCAGGATTCAACGGGTCCACTTCTTGCTGGGAAAAACTGCAGAGTACTGTGGCCATCTGGGGGCAAAAATTAAAGAGAAATCTCATCTAAAATGGAGTCAGGATGCCCTGAATGGGGAGATCCCCTGCCCCGTACCTTCCCTCCCAGCTCGGTTCACATTCCTGGGCTGGAGGAAGCCAACTTTACACCCAGCAGGAGAAGGAGGGTTTTCTTCCTGCCCAGCAGTAGCCCAGCCAATGAGAAGCCGTCACCCTGAAGCCTCCCTTCCCTCCAGTGGACTTGCCTGCAAAGAAGCCCCTCCCAATTGCCCCTTTTCTCTGCGAAATGGCCTTCCTCTCCTGTGTTCTCTAGACTTGCCTGCAGTTTGCCATAGCCTGCATGTCCCAAATTACGATTCCTCTGCTATTCCCGAATAAATCCATTTTGCTGGTAAAATAACTGGCTGTTTTGTTTTTCAGGACAGCATTTGCAATCTCCCACACTTAACATTCTAGCCTCCCACTGTGGCATCAGCCTGGAAGCTCAGCATCTCTTGATTTCAGTCAGGTCTAGTAGCCACTGGGCCTCCTGAGCAGCACCTCTTCTTGTTGCAGAGACTTGTGAGCTAGGAAGACAAGTCGTCTGAATTTCCTGCACACACCCCCAGCACATGCTGGTGAGACAGGAGGGTAGACATGAGAGACACTCCCACTCACGCAGCGTGGAGCACAAGGCACTGTCCTTGCCCGCTCGCTGCGGCCCGGAAATCAGCAGCGCCAAGTTCCCAGGGTCCCCGGCCCGGGAGTAAGTGTGTTTGGATTAGAGCCTGTTCTGCTCCTTACAGGAGGCTCCCCAGTCCGAGTCCCCCGCTGCTCCCTGGGAGGGCACACAGCCTCCTGTCCTTCGTTTTCTGACTCCTCAGCCTAGAAGGTCGGGGTCCCCGGCAGCCTGGTTTCATTTTGAATGATCTCAGCCCCTTTTAGTTCAAGCTGTCATGATTTCACCGATGTGAAAGTAAATCTCGTGAGCGGTGTTCATTGTGTGAATACACCACAGTCTGTGTATCCATTCTCCTGTTCACTAACATTTAGAATGGTACCAACTTTTTTGTTATAAACATTCTTGGGCAAGGCACTTGCATTTCTTTTGGAGAATGCCTTGGAGTTCTTTTTCTGGGCTGTAGGGTAGACCAGTGTGACCCCCCAGTATTCATATGTTGAAGTTCCAACCCCAGTGTGATTGCACTTGGAGGTGGCCTTTAGGGGGCCGTTTAGGTTAAATGAAGATAGAAGGGCGTGGCGCTAATTCGATAGGGCTGGTGTCCTTATGAGAAGAGGGGGAGACACAGAGCCTGTCTCTCTGAGCTCTGTGGGGACAGAACGCGAAGGCGGCCATCCACAAACCAGGGGAGCGCACTCATGGGAACCGGACTTGCTGGCACCTTGATCATGGACGTCCAGACTGAGACAAAATAAATGTCTGATGTTTAAGTCGCCCAGTCTGTGGTATTTTATTGTGGCAGCCAGAGCCAACTTATATAATATGTATAACTTTACAAGAAAAGGCCAAACATTTTCCCGTAGCGCCTGTTGTATTTTATACTCCCACAGCAACGTATGATAATTATGGTTGCTCCACAGCCGTCCCAACATTTGGGTGTCAGTCTTTTGAAGTTTAGCCAGTCTGTGTAAAAGTATCTCATTGGAGTTTTGATTTTCATTTTCCCAACAACTAACAATATTGAGGAATTTTTTCATGTACTTATTGACTGTATATCTTCTTTCATGAAGTGTCTATTAAGTCATTTGCCCATTTCTATTTATTTATTTGTTTATTAATTTAGTTTTTCGGTTTTAGGAGTCATATATTTCATATAGGAACCTTTTGATAGGTAGATGTTTTGCAAATACTTTCTCCCAGTCTATGGTTTGCCTATTCTTTAAAAAAAATTTTTTTTTTTTTGCGGTACGCGGGCCTCGCACTGTTGTGGCCTCTCCCGTTGTGGAGCACAGGCTTCGGACGCGCAGGCTCAGCGGCCATGGCTCATGGGCCCAGCCGTTCCGCGGTATGTGGGATCTTTCCGGACAGGAGCACGAACCCGTGTCCCCTGCATCGGCAGGCGGACTCTCAACCACTGTGCCACCAGGGAAGCCCTTTCTTTCGTTTTTATACAATTTTAAAGGTTAGTTTCCATTTACAGTTATTACAAAATATTGGCTCTATTCCCCGTGTAGTACATACATCCTTGTAGCCTGTCTCACACCCAGTAGTTTGTGCCTCCCACTCCCCCACCCCTATACGGCCCCTCCCCGACTGATAACTGCAAGTTTGTTCTCTATAGCTGTAAGTCGGCTTCTCTTATTTTATATTCACTAGTTTGTTGTATTTTTTAGATCCTACATATAAGTGCTATCATACAGTATCTGTCTTTCTCTGTCTGACTTATTTCACTTAGCATAATGCCCTCCAAGTCCATCCGTGTTGCTGCGAATGGCAAGCCTTCATTCTTTTTTTTATGACTGAGTAGTGTTCCATTGTGTATATATACATATATACCACAGCCTCTTTATCCATTGATCTGTTGATGGACATTTAGGCTGTTTCCATGTCTTGGCAATTGTAAATAATGTTGCTATGAACACTGAGGTGCACGTATCTTTTCAAATTATTGTTTTTGTTTTGGATATACACCCAGGAATGGGATTGCTGGATCGTATGGTAGCTCTATTTTTAGTTTTCTGAGAAACGTCCCTACTGTTTTCCATGGTGGCTGCAGCAATTTACACTCCCACCAACAGTGCATGAGGGTTCCCTTTCCTCCGCATCCTAGCCAACACTGCTGCTCGCAGACTTTTTGATGAGGCCATTCTACAGGTGGGAGGGGGCATCTCATGTGGGTTCCCTTTCCTCCGCATCCTAGCCAACACTGCCGCTCGCAGACTTTTTGACGGCAGCCATTCTACAGGTGGGAGGGGGCATCTCATGTGGTTTTGATTTGCACTTCGCTGATCATTAGCAGCGTTGAGCACCTTTTCTTGTGCCAGTTTGTCATCTGCATTTCCTCTTCGGAAAAATGTCTATTCAGTTTTTCTGACCATTATTTAATTGGGTTGTTTGTTTGTTTGATGTTGAGTTGTATGAGCTGTTTATATATGTTGGATATTAATGCCTTATCTGTCATATCATTTGCAAATGTTTTCTTCCATTCAGTATGTTGTCGTTTCCTTTCATCGATGGTTTCCTTTGCTGTTATAACTTGCCTAGTCTTAATTGTGTTTTTTGATGAGCAGAGTTTTAAATTTTTTTTTTTTTTTTTTCGGTACGCGGGCCTCTCACTGTTGTGGCCTCTCCTGTTGCGGAGCAGAGGCTCGGGACGCACAGGCTCAGCGGCCATGGCTCACGGGCCCAGCCGCTCCGTGGCATGTGGGATCTTCCCAGACCGGGGCGCAAACCCGTGTCCCCTGCATCGGCTGGCGGACTCTCAACCACTGCGCCACCAGGGAAGCCCCAGAGTTTTAAATTTTGATGGTCTAGTACAGCTGCCAGCAATCTATGGACAGTTACCTTTTTGCCTGGATTTGTAAATAAAAGTTTTATTGAAACACAGCCGCACCCATTCATTTACATATTGTCTATAGCTGTTTTCACGCTACAACAGCAAGGTTGAGTGATTCTGGCTGCGACTGCCCGCAAAGCTTAAAATGTTTACTCTCTGGCCTGCCCTTTACAGAAAATGTTTGCTGACCACTGGTCTAATTTACCAATTTCTAATTTTATTTAGTGCTTTTTATGTCTAAGGAATCTTTGCTGCTTCTAGCTTTAAAGTTTTACATTTAGGTTTGTGATCCATTCTAAATAAGCTTTTATGTCTTGTGTGAGGCAGGCAGACAGGTTCATTGTCTCTAAACAAACATCCTGTTCTCGCAGCCCACCTTTTGGAAAGACTATCTTCAACCCATCAAACTGCTTGGGCACCTTGGTTGGAAATCAATGACTGTAAAAGTGTGGGTCTACTTCTGGACTTTCTTTTCTGTTCCATTGATCTCCTTATCTATCATTTTGCCCGTTCCACACTGTCTTGACCACTGTATCTTTCTAAAAATTCTTGAAGAATTGTGGAGAATTGACTTCTTAAATATATTGAACTTCTAATATGTGAACATGGAATCTCTCTCTACTTATTTAGATCTTTCAAAATTTTTTTCATCATTTAAAAATTAGTTCTAGTGTAAAGTCTTGCACATATTTTTGTTAAATTTATTCTTAAGCATTTTATGTTAATTCTTATTTCAGTCAGTCTCAGCCTGTCCATAGTGATGTTACCAGATGGAAGTGCCTGGGGGCCCTCACCTGGGCCCTTACTGTCTGTGGCAGCCCCCTCAGACATCTCCCAAGGCTGTGTCCAGGTTGCGGTTGGACCAGCCCTTGTGGTTCTCCTTGGGACTGCAAGATGCTCCTCAGCAACCACCATCAGAGGGCTTTGAAAACACAAGTTTTGGGGGCTTCCCTGGTGGCGCAGTGGTTGAGAGTCCGCCTGCCGATGCATGGGACGCGGATTCATCCCCCGGTCCGGGAGAATCCCACATGCCGCGGAGCGGCTGGGCCCGTGAGCCATGGCCACAGAGCCTGCGCGTCCGGAGCCTGTGTTCTGCAACGGGAGAGGCCACAACAGTGAGAGGCCTGCGTACTGCAAAAAAAAACAGGCAAGTTTTGCTACTCACAGGTCCTGGAAGGTACATGGCGTGTCTGGGGCACACAGTCAGGTTGCACTGTGGGGCGGGGGGAGGTGGAGAGAGGAAGCTCTCTCTCTGGGGTTCTGCCTTTATTGGGGTCGAGGGCAGGGTCTAGAGTTTTTTTGGCCCAATCTTTACTGGTGAATTTAAAATGTAAGTGTGGGAATTAAGGGACAGGAAGGGAAAGCAAGCCATCAAAGGGTCAGTTATCTAGGTCAACTGGTGTTTCCTGAAAAAGGGAAAATCATGGGTGGGGTGGCCTGGCTCTTTATCTAGTTGTGTTGCTGGCGATGTGCTTTTCTGAGATGGATGTCTGTGAAGTAGATGCCTCAACCAGGGAAAGCTTAATGTCTGGCATCATATACATGTTACATTATATTCGAAAAGCTAATTGTCAGGTACTTACACTACAATAAATGATTTTTTTAAGAAGTTCATTTTTGATGTTTTGGTCCTAATAAATCGAAACATTTATTTCTCTGGGTTGATCTTGTAACCCACAATTTTGTTAAATTCACTTATTCGTGCTAATAATTGTTTTGTAGATTCCTTAGGCTATTCTATGCAAACATTCTAAGTATCGGTGAATATAAATAATTTTATTTCTTCCTTTTAATATTTATTCCTTGTATTTTTTTTATTGCTTTACTCGTGTTGACAAAAAATTAATCAGTCGATCTACCAAAGAAATGGAAAATTTTATTCGAGTCAAATTGAGGATTCTAACCTGGGAACAGCTTCTCAGAAAGCTCCGAGAACTGTTTCACCTGCTAGAGGTCAAAGCACAGTTATATAGGTTTTTGAGATGGAGGGCTGTACATTAAATGACGTAGATAGTTTACACAATCCAGATCTGTAAGTACAAAGTGGTGGGTCATTGTGGCCCTTTATAAGATCAAGAAGGAATGTTATCTTCCTTTTCTTTTTTTTTTTTTTTGCCGCTTCGTGGGGTTTGTGGGATCTTAGTTCCCTGACCAGGGATGGAACCCGTGCCCCCTGCAATGGAAGTGTGGAGCCCTAACCACTGGACCGCCAGGGAATTCCCAGGAATGTTATCTTTAAGGAGTTGTCTTGGTGCTGGGAGAATGCTGCTCTTTACGACCGAGCAGGTATTCCTGCTGATGGCTTAGGGTTAGGCCAATGCCTAATGCAGATACATGATGCACTGTGAGGGGAGACAGGGGCCAAAGGGCACAGAAAATTTTTCATGTTTATAAATTTTTCTTGTCTTGCCATAAAATATGAATTTTATTTCACACTTGCCTTATTGTGCTGGCCAGGATTTCCTATAAAATATTAAATAGAAGTGGTGAAAGTGGATATATTTACCTTGTTTCTAATGAAAACTTTTAATATAATGTCCTTAAGTATGATTTTAGTGATACGGTTTTTGATAGATGGCTTTTTACAGATAGAAGATGTTCTATTTTTGCTGAGATTTAAAAAATGATGATTGTTGCATTTTGTAAAATTATTTATTTATTGAAATAATCAATATGATTTTTCTTTTTGCTTCTGTTAAAATGGTGATTTACGTCGGTTTTCAAGTGTTAGTCCAATTTTGCATTACTGGGATAAATTCCACTTGGCCATAATGTATTGCCCTCTGTATATATTGTTGGGTTTGATTTGCTAATATTTTGTTAAGGATTTTTGCATCTATTTTTACGAAGTTTATTTGTCTGCAATTTTCCTTCCTTGTATTTGTGAGGTGTTTGTATAGAGTTATGTTTGCCTCATACAACAATTGGGAAGTGTCCATGCCCTATTTTCTTAAGATTTTGTTTAATACTGGTGATGTAATGAAATTCATATTTTATGGCAGTACAAGAAAATTTTAAACATAAAATGGTTCTCTGCCCGTTTGGGCCTCTTCCCTCCCCTTGAGTGTGTGTCGTGCATCTGCATTGACCAAACCTCCTTGGGAGACAACATTCCTTCTTAATCTTGTAAAGGGTCACGGTGTCCCGCTACTCACTTTGTACTGATACATGCAGATCTGGATTGTGTAACTGGTCAATATGTCACTTGACATATAACCTTTTGTCTCAAGAACTTATCTATAACTGTGTTTGACCTCTAATGGGTGGAACAATTCTCAGAGCTTTCTGAACGACTGTCTCCTGGCTTATAATCCTCAGGTTGGCTCCAGAAATATTTTCCCCTTCTTCTGTAGATTCACTATTGATTAATTTTTTTGTTGACATTGGTGTTATTTCTTCTTTACACATTTGATAGAATTCACCATTAAACCATCTGGGACTGGAATTTTCTTGGTGGGAAGGTTTTTGTACAAAATTTAAAAACTCTCTCTATATTCTTTAATTTTCTCTTGGGTCAGGATTGTTAGGTTATGCCTTTAAAGGAGTTGTCCATTTCATACAAGTTATCAGATGTATTGGCACAAAGTTGGTCACAGTCTACCGTTTATCTTTTTAACGTTGGTGTCATCTGGGGTGAGGTCCCTTTTTCATTTCTAATATTGATAGCTCTTTTTTTTTCTCTTGATAAATCTTGCTAGGAATTTATAAATTCTATTAATTTTTTCAGAGAACCAACTTGTGTCTTTGTTAATTTTTCTGTTGTTTCCTCATTCAGTAATTTATGTTTATATCTTTAATATTTCCTTCTTTGACTTACCTTGCTAAACTTTGTTTGCTGAAACTTTAGTTTTAATTTTCTTTTCCTTTATTTTTTAATTTTAGCTTCTTAAGTTGGAAGTTTAGATCATGGATTTAATTTTTCTTCATTTCTAACATAAGCACTGAAAGCATCAATTTCTCTCTAAGCTCTGCTTTACCTGCATCACTCAAATTTTAATATATGTATCTTAGTCTGAGTGGGCTGTTACAACAAAAATACCATAAGCCATTTATTTCTCACAGTCGTGGAGGCTGGAAGTCCAAGATCATGGTGCCCACTTCCTGTGTCTGGTGAGGGCTTCCTGGTTCACAGACGGCCGTCTTCTTGCTGTGTCCTCATGTGTAGAAGGGGCAGGGAGCTCTCTCGGATCCCTTTTATAAGAGCATCGATCCCATTCATGAGGGCTCTACTCTCATGATCTTATCTCCTCTGAACTGCTCTGCTACTTAATACCATCACCTTGGGGTTAGGATTTCAACATATGAGTTTTGGGGTGATGCAGACATTCAGTCCATAGGAGTATATTTTCATTAACATTCAATTTGAAATTGAAAATAGTATCTCTTTGGTTTCTTTCTTTCACTCATGGGTTATTTAGATATATGCTGCTTAATTTCCAAATGTTGGGACTTTTCTAGATTTCTTACTGCATAGATTTCTAATTTTATTTCACTATGGTCAGAGAACACACTTTAAGATTTCAGTCTTTGCAACTTATTGTGACTTATTTTACGGGCCAGTCTATGGTCTCTCTTGGTTAACATTCCATATGACCTTAATAATAAGGTGTATTCTGCAGTTGTTTGGTGTATTATTGACACTTTGATTGTTAATTAAATCATGGGTGTGATAGTGTTGTTTAGATCTTCTACATCCTTACTGTGTGTGTTTTTTTGTTTGTCCTGTTGTTCTGTTAGTTGCTAAAGGGTAGATGACATTTGATGTTACTTGGTGCTACTGTACATGACATTTTTAGATTGGAATTTCCAACTGTTGATTGTTACCATATTGGGCCTTCATCCAGAGACCTTAGAAATTCACTCATTAATTGTAATACTTTATTTGTAGATTATCTTGGATTATCTGCAAACACAATCATACCATCTGTGAACAAAGACAGTTTTACTTTTTCCTTTCAATCTTTACATTCTTTGTCTTTCTCTGTCTTTCTTGAATTGGATAAGACTGCCTGTACACTGTTGAATAGAAATGGTGATAGAGGACATTCTTGTCCTGTGCCTGAATCCAGGAGGAAAGCATCCACTGTTTTGTTATTAAATATTATCTGTGTGTCCTTTCACAAACTAAGGTATTTCTAGTTTTGTAAGAGTTTATTGGGTGTGGAATTTTATGAAATGTTTTTTTCTGCACCTATGTAGATGCTCATGTTTTTTTCCCTCTAATCTGTAATGTGGAAATAACATTGATTTTTAAATATTAAACATTCTTTCATTCCTAGAATAAACCACACTCAGTCATGATATGTAATCATTTTATATATCACCGGATTGCTTTTGCTGAATTCCAGTTAAAGAAAGACGCACAACATAAGAGTTGTGAGTTTAAGTTTTATGTAGGGTCTTGCTGAGCATTATAGCTCGGGAGACAGCCTCTCAGTGGCTCTGAGGGAACTGCTCGGAAGAGGTAGGGGAGGGGCCAGTTTATGTATGATTTTTGGCCTGGGAATACATGCAGTCAAGCATACATTTTGGTAAAAGATTGCTGTTAATCACAAAGCACAGTTATCTCAAGTTAATGATTTTAGTACTTTTCTATGTATGGGAAGATACAAGAATCCAGGTCATTGAAATTCTTCCTGAGTGATGCATCTAGGGGTCTGTGTATCCAAAGCACAGAGTGCCAAATCCTGAATTCCTCTCAGGGTGCCCTGTCGTCCAACCGCAGTGGGTTACGACTTAACCCTTGTAGAACTTCGTGGTGAGCAATGCTCTCTGTCTTAGCCATTTTAACTTTTTTTCTGTGTCTTTTAGTATTTTTTTGTTTGTTTGTTTTTGTTTTTTTGGGTTTTTTTTTGCAGTATGTGGACCTCTCACTGCCGTGGCCTCTCCCGCTGCGGAGCACAGGCTCTGGACGCGCAGGCCCAGCGGCCATGGCCCACGGGCCCAGCCGCTCCGCGGCACGTGGGATCCTCCCGGACCGGGGCACGAACCCGCGTCCCCTGCATCGGCAGGCGGACTCCCAACCACCGCGCCACCAGGGAAGCCCTGTCTTTTAGTATTTTATAGCAGGGTTATGCTGGCCTCATAGAACCAGTTAGGAAGTGTTTCAGTTTTCTTTATTTTTTGGAAGAATTTGTGTAACAGTATTATTTTCTCCTTATATGTTTGGAAGCATTTACTAGTGAAGCCATCTGCTCCTGGAGTATTCTTTTTTTTTTTTGCGGTATGCGGGCCTCTCACTGTTGTGGCCTCTCCCGTTGCGGAGCACAGGCTCCGGACACCCAGGCCCAGCGGCCATGGCCCACGGGCCCAGCCGCTCCGCGGCACGTGGGATCTTCCTGGACCGGGGCACGAACCCGTGTCCCCTGCATCGGCAGGCAGACTCTTAACCACTGCGCCACCAGGGAAGCCCCTGGAGTATTCTTTGTAAGAAGATTTTTAATTATGAAATTAATTCCTTTCGAAAATCTAGAACTATGTAGATTTCCTAAATATTCTCGTTTAGTTTTGGTAAGTTGTTCTTCAAGGAATTTGTCTAATTTGTTAAAATTTTTGGACAAAGTTTCATAACATTAGTATATTATCTTTACAAAAATCTACAGCATCTGTACTGAATTCCTTTTTCATTTCATATATTGGTAATTTGTGTTCCTGCTTTTTTTTATTATGGTAAGATACACATAAAACTTATCTTAACCATTTATAAGTGTACAGTTCAGTGACATTAAATAGCTCACATTGCTGTGCAACAATCGCCAGCATTCATCCCCGTTAATTCTCATCATCCTGTGAAACTGAAACCCTACACCCATTCACATCGTCTCCCTATTTTCCGCTCTCGCAGGCCCTGGCACCCGCCACCCTACTTTCTCTAGGATTTTGACCACCTTCTCCTACCTTTCCGGCTCCAGCCACCACCTGCCCCACCCCCATTAGGCCACCACGTAGCAGTGGCCAATAAATAACGTTATTGTTTTTCTTTAAAGCCCAAACTTCCTCTCCGAAGTTTATAACTAAAAAATCACTCTGCTTCCATTTGTCAACTGGAAAGAACGACACAAGGTTCACACTTCACAGTGTGGTTGGGAAGGTTAACTTAATTACTACAAGAAAAGCACAAGAAAGCGGGTCCTGCTCCGGAAATCAGCCGCTTCTGTCATTCATAGCGGGTTTGTGACCCCCAGACCAGGATGGCTCCCGCTCCCCGTCGCCTGCGCCGCCACCCCGCCCCCTCCCCGGGCTGCCCCCAGCGCCCGGGGACGCAAGCCCGAGCCCGCACGCTTGGAGCACAGCGCCCGGGCTCGCGCAACGGCCGAAGGCGGGATCCGCGAGGCGCGCCTGCGCTGGGCGCTTGGTCCAGGACCGGGTCTTCGCCGGGATGCCCCCGAGCGCACTGCGCCTGCGCAGTCCAGGGCGTTGGCTCCCCTCTCCGGACAGCGGGGCGTGTACGGCGGCGCATGCGCGCGAAGCCGGTTCCAGGGCGGGGCTTTCTACGCGGGCAGCCTGCGTACATTGCGCCTGCGCGGGCTGAGGGCGGCGGCTCGGGCTCTTGGTGGGTGCTGGCTGCCCCTCCGTGTCGGAGGTGTGGACGCCAACCTCAGCGGAGAAGCGCGGCTGAGGTAGGTTTCCCGTGGGCAGCTCGGGCGGCTGGACCGCGCGTAGGGCAGGACATGCCAGGTGAGGGGTCCTCGCCCGAAGTGTGCGTCAGCGGACGGTCCGAGGCCGCCGCCCCCTATCGAGATTTCTCCGCGCCTTCCCGCCTCTGTGCTGACCTCGAGCTTGGGGCCCCGCCCCCGCCAGGGCCACGCCCTCCTTCCGAGCACGCCTACGGCGCCACACCCATCGCCCCGCTGCCCCGCTCTCTCCCCAACCACGCCCACAGTGCCCCGCCCTTCCCCTAGCCCCGCCCCAGTGCCACGCCCACATCCAGTCGGCCTTTGGCTTCCGGGCCGATCTCCCACCCTCTCAGAGAGCAGGTCACATTCCGTTCCCTCACTACCCATTCTGCTCACGCGTCACGCCCTGCCCCTCCCTTCATCCTCTCTTCCCCTGTTTCTCTCCCCACCCCGTTGGCCACCTGCCCTTCAGGATCCTTGGCCCTCTCCCCCAACCCTGCCCCGCCCCTCAACCGAGCTCCGCCCCATCCAGGCCCCGCCCCATTATCCCGCTCCGCCCACCCTGGCCCCATCCGTCAACCCGGCCCCGCCCTCCCACCGGCCCAGCCCCATTCTGGCCCCAGTGCAGTGTTTCCAGCGAAAATGCAATGCATGTGTATTAGTATTTATAATTACAAACGTCACCCAAAGAAGTATTGGGTCTTGATTGATAAAGTGAAGCCCTCATTTTAAACAAAGAATTGCTGTATAATTGAAAAAAGCACACATCCATCTCAGAGCGTAGTATGGGTTACACTGTCACTGGAAAAATAAGATTGAGAATGAGAAGAAAAGCCTCTGAGAGATGCAGACCTTGGTTCCTGTTAGTGGAAACACTTTAAAGCCCCAGATAGGAAATTCTAATTGGAGTTAAAGTAGTCAGGGCCCCAAGGAAGGAATTGACATCAATTTATTGTTTTAATTCAACCCAGTGATCTAACAGAAACTAACAGTCTTTGGCCAATGAAAAAGTTAACACCTTGCAGGCTAGTGATGAAAATATACACTGTTTGGAGTTCATAAATTTTAAATGCTTTCAATTGATTTTGTAAGAATTGTGTTTATAAATTTCATTTCTGTTCATTCTTTACATTTATTTCCATTTGGTAGAGGACCTTTTTCGTGGACTTTAGAAGTTATGTGGACTTAATTATTATGCAACATAACAAGCATTTTCTCATTCTCTTTTTAAAATAGAAATGGAGGGGAAAATGAAACATTAAAGCAGCAGCTATGTGCAGATCCCAAAGGAATTATGGCAACACCAGGTGACTGCCCCAGAAGTGAGTTGCAGGTAATTTCAGTTCTGCTGTGTGAGAACTTGTATTTAAAGACCAGGACCATTACAGAGAGTGGAGCTCAGCCCAGAGTGATGGCATTTTCCTTGGACCTTAGAGGGTGGCCACTAACCAGGGGATGCTTAAATAAAGGAAATGCACAGTGTAAAGGTCACACATGACATTCTGAAATGGGCACTGTAAACACTTCCCAGGAATCTAGGGTTCCATTTTTGGCACCTGAGCTGGTGAAGAAAGCACATTTTTTTTTTCGTTGTTTAAAAACATCCCAGACATAATATGTTAGAGACAGGTTGGACATTAGAAAAGATTTATATATTCATACTGTTTATCTGCCTGGGACACACATATAATTTCATTCAAGTTAACAGTAAAAAAAAAGTCACCTTAAATTTAAAGGAATGTCAATTATGTAAAATTAAGAACCAGAATACTCTAATAAATGATGTTTTTTAAAAAACATTTTCATGTCTGTGATGTCAATTTTAACATTTTTTTGCTCTTTACATTCTAATTATTGTTCTAAATTCATTTGGGTTTTTATATATAGAAATTTTATTTATAGTTGGATCATTTCATTAATCTGTTTCTTAAAATTATGAAAATATGATTCTTAAAATATGATTAAAATTAATCATAAAAGTTTTAATTTCATGGATCTCTTAATTTTCTTTTGAGAAATTTAAAAACTACTGGAACATTTACAGAATAACATTGCAGACATCAAGTATCAATACATATTACACAGAAGTGGAAACTTGCTAACATTTTGTTATATTTACTTCAGAATATAAGTATATATATGAATAAAAAAACATAAATAAAGTTTGTTCCCCAACCCCAGTCCCATTCTTCTTCCTCTGTCTCAAGTGCAAACACTACTATGAATTATGAATTGATATTTGTGCTTCTGCACCATCTTTTTTTTTTTTTTTTTTTTTTTTTT
>NW_020173667.1:41228-53478 GCF_003031525.2 Neophocaena asiaeorientalis asiaeorientalis | reverse complement strand
CCCGGACCAGGGCACGAACCCGTGTCCCCCGCATCGGCAGGCGGACTATCAACCACTGAGCCACCAGGGAAGCCCTGCACCATCTTTTATACTTTTATACCTTAAGAAGGCATCTTTGAGCAGCATATGATATTGTTTTTGTGTGCTTTTTAGAATTTACCTAAGTGGTGTCATAGTCTGTGTGTGCTCTGCAGCCTGCCTTTTCCACCTACGTTACTTTTGAGGGATTTGTCTTTAATGTATGGGTACAGCTGGTTTAGTCCTGAAGGATGGTCCCTGTAGTGTGTTCCTTATATGAAATGTATCACATTCACAGGTAGGTATGTAGGTCGGTTCAGTCTTACTGTTGTACGTTAGGTGTATACTACATTTTATCTCTTTCCCTTTTGTTGGACACTTACATTGCTTCCAGTTTTTCTCATTTCAAACAGTGCTGCAGTGAACATCCTTCAATGTGTCTCTTTGTGCACATGTGCTCCAGGGTATTTACCCAATAATGGCATTGTAGGATGGAAGGGATTGCATATTTTCAGTTTTACTAGATAATGAGCAATTGTTCTCCCAGGTGGTTTACCAAGTTCACAGGTCTGCCAGGAGCCCAAAGTGCTTGCTAACACTTGAGAACATCAGGCTTTTTAATTTTGGTCAGTCTGTGGGTTAGAAATGGTATCTTGTGATTTTAGTTTTCCTGGTTATTTATGAGTCATGGTAGTATTTCAATAATATTTGTGTTCATCCTGGTGATAACATTCTTCATCACAGAAGAGATGCCTGATAGTCACAGTTTGCATTTTATCTTTTTAGGATTTTATCAATTTTATGTTTTCAAAGAAACCTTTGTTAATTTTCTCTTTGTCCATCTGTGTTCTAGTTCATTGATTTCTGCTTTTATTTCCTTTATTCTATTCTATTTGGGTTTAATTTTCTCTTTTCATAGCATCCTGAGATGGAAGCTTGGATCACTGATTTTAAACCTTTCTTTTCATATATATTTGTGTGTGTGTGTGTGTATATATATATATATATATATATATATATATATATATATATATATATATCTTTAAAGCTGTAACTTTTCCTCTATTCACTGCTTTAGCTGCACCTCACACATTTAAATGCATTGTATTTTCATTATTGTTCACTTAAAATACTTTCTAATATATCACAATGGAAATTAGAAATTTTCCGGGCTATTCAGAAGTGTGTTGCTTAATTTCCAAACGTGGGAAATTTTATATTTTTGTTATTTAATTTTGGTTTGATTATGTTTGGTCAGAAAATATAACATTTCAATCTTTGGAAATTTATTCAGGCCTGCTTCATGGTCTCATCGTAAGGGTTATTTGGTGGATGTTCCATGTGTACTTGCAGAGGCTAAGTTATCCTGCAGTTGTTGGGTGTAGAGTTCAATGTCTTCACTGTCAAATGGGTTATTAGTATTGCTCAAATCTATATCCTGTTTGATGTTTTGTCCATTTGTTCTATCAATTACTGAGAGAGATGAGTTTCAAAAATCTCCACAGTGACTGTGGATTTGTCTGTTTTTTTTGTTATTTCCTTTTGAATCTATCTCTTTTTGCTTCATATATTTTGAATCTCTGTTATTTGGTGCATATGTTTAGGTTAGTTTTTGTTTTCTAGATTAGTTGACCCTTTTATTTTTATGAAGTCTCTTTTTACCTATTAATACTTCTTGCCTTGCATCTACTTTGTCTTAGTGTTTGCATGGCACACAGACACATATATACCTATATTTTCAGCCAAACTAACTCCATATATTTAAAGTGTTCCTCTTGTAAAGAGCTTATAGTTATGTCTTTTATTTTCCTGTCGGATAATATTTGCCATTTAATCAGAGTATTCAGTCCATTAACATGTAACATAAGTCTAACATGAGCCTAACATCTTACTGTTTATTTTCTGTTTGTCACAATTCTTCCTTTCTACCTTTCTCCATTCTTGCCTTCGTTTAGATTAATAAAACATTCTCTGTAATTCCATGTTATTTCCTCTGTTGACTTTTTAGCTGTACCTTTTTGGGCTGGCCAGAAAGTTCGCTTGCGTTTTTCTGAAGATGTTATGGAAAAACCTGAACAAGCTTCTTGGCCACTCCAATATTATTCTGATGGTTACCCGAGAAATTACGATATGCATCCTTAACCTAGTCTTTTTTTTTTTGACCACGTCACAAGAATCCTCTAAATTAGTTCCATTTACCAGCCGCTATTTTTGTGCTGTTGTTGTAACATATTTTACTTCTATATATGCTATAAACCCCACAATAAATTATTATTGTTTCTCTATACTATCAAAAGTCTTTTTTATAAAGTATAAGTAATAGTGTTTCCCCACATGTTTACCTTTTCTGGAGTCTTTACACCTATTCCTCTGGCAAAAATTAAAGACGGTTACTCCATGCACTGCTGCTGAAGTGTGAAGTGCCGCATCCTTTATGGAAAGAATCTGACAAATGTTTGAGTGAAAACTATGTTTATGTTTCAGCCCTGTCACTCTATCTCATAGAGATAAAATGTCATCATGTCAGGATAAATGTGCACAGACGTTGTGGCGGTAGAAGACTGGACATCCAGAGCAAGTCCATCAGTCGAAGATGACTTAAAGCTCAGGCAGAATCCCTGCTGCGGAATGTTATGTAGCCATATGTTATGTATGTACATGTGTACGTACGTAACATATATACGTATGTTATGTAGAGTTCTGCAGGTGGGGAGTTTGCCACAAGTTATTGTGTGAGTGAAAAAGAAAAAAATTTTTAAACTGTCTGGTATCTTACAAAAAGCCATTTCAGGGCTTCCCTGGTGGCACAGTGGTTGAGAGTCCGCCTGCCGATGCAGGGGACACGGGTTCGTGCCCCGGTCTGGGAAGATCCCACGTGCCGCGGAGCGGCTGGGCCCGTGAGCCATGGCCGCTGGACCTGGGTGTCCGGAGCCTGTGCTCCGCAACGGGAGAGGCCACAACAGTGAGAGGCCCGTGTACCGCAAAAAAAAAAATCGATGTCAAAAGAAAAAATAAGTTGCGCGCACGTGTGACACGAGCACGGGAGGTGTGGGGACCCTCCTCCCTCTCCGTGTACACCAGGCAACCATGAGGGTCGGGGGTGTGGGGAGCCGGTGACAGCGCGGGTGGAGCCGCACAGGACGAGGATGAGCAGAAACGAATCGCGTTACTGTGATAGGAAAATGTGCAAAGGATACAAACAGGTGATTATTAAAAAAGACGACCAGTGTATAGGTAAAATCATGTTTGATCACTAATAATCAAAGGAAGGCAAATGGAGGTAACCAAGAGGTAATTTCTCGCCTTCAGACTGGCAGAGGCTGCAGTGATGAGCATCCTCTATTGGTCAGGAGCGGGGAACTCACGAGGCTGTGTCCTCGCGTGCAGGAGCTCGAGCGGCCGCCCCACGGAAGGCATCAGGTGGTGTGTCAAAGCCGTAAAAGACCTTGACCCTCAGTGTCATATTCAGGAATTTGTCCTAAGAAAACTATCAGGGACAGACCGATTCATATTAAAGTTCACCTTGACATACTTTATACCAGTCAAAACTGAAAACCGTTTAAATGTTTATAGGCGATTTGATAAGTTACAATAATTCATGGAATAGAATACTATGAGATACTGAAAATGTGCTTAGAAGTGTATTTAATGATGGGGGAAAATGTTCAGAATTTAATAAGTGCAAAATATGTCATGAGGCAGAACTTTATGATCCCGGTAAATACCATATAAGGAGGTATTGCGTGTGCACGTGAAGAAAGCCTGAAGCGCTGTAATGGTTGCATGTTACCGTCATTGATCTCTGACCAGTGCGCAAAGCTCACACTTAGTTTTAATTTTCCTCTTTGTGCTCTTGTTCTTCCACACATTTTCTAAAATGAACATGAATGATGGTTACGTTTAGGAAAATCTGTTTAAACGTATGTCCGGGCGGGGTTGCTGCAGTGAACTGGATCGCGAGCTGGGGCCCTGCCGCCTCTGGGGTGGCCTCCAGGGAGACCCGTTTGGACACAAAAGGAGGCGGGCCGCGTGCAGCGAAGACCCGAGACCCAGGGCGCGCTCTCCGAGTCCTGAGCAGCAGTGCGCCCCGAGGGCTGCACCCTGCCCCCTGTCCGCCCTCAGCACGGCCGCCCAGCTCTGCCCTTGGGTCTGACACCCAGACAGGGCTGCTTTCTCCTGGGCCGGTCACCACCTTAAGAGCGTCGCTGCTGATGGGGTCAGTCACTAAGTGGTCACTCACGGTGCCTCCTGTTCTTTCTCTGACGTTCACTTACGGATGCGAGTCATTTTGTACTAGAGACTAAAGTCAAGGTGGAGGAAGGGTGAGATCCTTTCATTCTGCTGGTGGAGACGACCCCAAGTGTTTGTAGGATGAAAACGTGGTCATGTGAATCTTGATTTGAAACCATCCTAATAACCTGGAGCCAAGAGAGACAGACAGAGACAGAGAGGCAGAGGTGGAGAGAGACAGAAACAGAGATGGAGACAGAGATGGAGAGGGACAGAGATGGAGATGGAGATGGAGACAGAGAGAGAGGCAGAGACAGAGACAGAGACGGAGAGGGACAGAGGCGGAGAAAGAGGCAGAAACAGAGGCAGAGACAGAGATACAGAGAGGCAGAGACAGACAGAGACGGAGACAGATGGAGAGGGACAGAGACAGAGACGGAGATGGAGATGGAGACAGAGAGTCAGAGACAGCAGAGACAGACAGACGGAGAGGGACAGAGACAAACAGACGGAGACAGAGAGACAGATGGAGAGGACAGAGGCGGAGAGAGAGACAGAAACAGAGGTGGAGTGAGACAGATGGAGAGACAGGCAGAGAGAAGGGAGGAGAGGAAGGGCAGCCCCACAGTCACCTCCCTTTCTCCCTTGCTTTGAACAGGAGGGAGAGGACCCCGCCGTGCAGGGCGAGGAGGGGAACCTCCAGGGTGGTGTGCACCCCGAGGAGTTCGTGGCCATCGCAGACTATTCTGCCACCGATGAGACGCAGGTAGCCATGTGGGTTATGCTTTGTGGATTCAGCATGTTCAGGGGCAGGATTAGATGTAAAATTTGCAGAAGCCATGGCAGATTTAAATAAAGAAGTATTCAGATACTTCACTGCCACAGGAGACCTGTGGGTGACCCTCCCAGCCTAACAAATTCGGGTCCCAAGCCTGATGTGAAGGATTCCCGGGTGAGGAACTGGGGGTGGAGGTACCTGCTTCAGTTTCTGCTTTGAAACCCTTACTTAGAACCTATTCTAATTAATGAAAAATTGGGTGTAAATAAAAATATCTACTTGAATGTAGCATTGTTTACTTTGTAATAGGAATTTCTTAGCATAAGCCTCCAGTAACCGAATCAGCTACCACCTAGCTGAGTTACGGTGAAGAGGCTGTTAGAAATTTTGTTCTAAGAAATTTACACTGTTTGAAAATGTTTAATCTTTTTTTTAAAAAAAATATCAATTAAGGTGTGCTTTTGTTTCGTGTAGATATTCCACAAAAATCTTAAAATCCTGGTATCATTTTCATATCTTGTCAGTTGATGCATTTACCCATTGACTCCTTTTCGAAATTGCTGTGATTTGGGCCCCAGTGATGGGGGATTTATCACGGAAATACGAACTGCAGGTTTTTCTTTAATTTTCATTTCTCTGTATGTTTTTATAGCTCAGCTTTTCGAGAGGAGAAAAAATTCTCATCCTGAGACAAACCACCGCCGACTGGTGGTGGGGTGAGCGTGCCGGCTGCTGCGGATACATCCCTGCGAACCACCTGGGGAAGCACCTGGAGGACTGGGGCCCCGAGGACTCGTGGCAGGACGAGGAGTACTTCGGCAGCTACGGGACCCTGGTACTGCCTCCCTTACCCGCCCAGCCAGCTGGCGCTAGCTTCTCGCTAGTTTTAGGTTCTAAGTTTAAAAATAATTTCTGGGCTTCTACTCATCATTCAGAGCAGGGCCCACAGATGTTTTCTTCACCTTAGCTGCACAGCCCTGCCATCCACATGCTGAGGCAGCTGTACAGAATTTCAAGTGAGCAGGGCTGCGTTCCAATAAAACTTTATCCATAGACACTGAAATTTGACTTCCATATGATTTTCATGTGTCATATTCTTCTTTTGATTTTTAAAAACCGTTTAAAAATGTAAAAGCCATTCTTAGCTTGTAGGCCATCTAAAAGCAGGTGGAGGGCTGGACTGGCCCACGGGCTGTAATGTGCAGACCACTGGTTTAGAGATATTGTTTGAGCAGTGGAGTTATGAACCTTTCTCAGTATTTAAAAAATAAAGTAATAATGTTTACATTAAAAATGAAATACAAAAAAATTATATAAATCAACAGTAATACCTATAAATAACTAGCTTATTAGTTTGTTTTTTTTCCAATGTGAATAAAGACCCAAAGTCCTGTGGTCCAGACAACCCTGTTTATATTTTAAACTAAATAAAACTAAATGCATGATGAACGTTGCAAATACAATGTTGAGTGAAAGAAGGAAGACATCAAAGAATACCTTATGTTTGATTCAGTTATATAAGTTATAAGGCAGCGTTAAAAGGCGTTGCCTATGAATGTATATATAAGTTGTGGAGCTCTAGAGATCAGGGACCTGATTCCCCTGAGAATCTGGGTGGGGGTTACTGGTAAGGGGGTGTTCTATGGCAAGGCTGGGTGAGATGCTCAGGGGTACTGGCAGGGTTCTGGTGTGGGTACAAGAGTGTTTGGAATGTAACTATGTTAAGTAAGCTCTAAAGTACTTTTTTGTAGGTATGTCATATTTGACAATTAAAAATGTTAAAGGAGATGAAAAACCACTGATGTGTGTACATATTTAGAGGTTTCCATCTACTAAGAAAGACATAGTGATAATCTGAAGTCTGTCTCTTCACTCTGCTCCTTGAGATTTCTTTCAGCAACAGTGCTTATGCTTCTTCCAAATCTAAGCTGCATCTGTTTTATTCTTTTAAATTTATAGAAGAGGAATAGTTTCACACACACTGTTTTTCACCTTGCTCTTCTCACGCAGCTGTACTGTTCTGAACGTCTGTTCTTTACAACAGTTGTGGAGTATTGTGTTGATTTGAAAAGGATCATATTTAGTTTTCATCACAGCAAGCAATGCTGTAATGGATGTCCTCCTACATAAATCCTGCTAAACCTTTGCTGGAATTTCCACTGGGTAAATTTGAAGGGTGTATGTATGTGTTTTTTACTTGGGTGGATCTTGCCAAGTTGACGGCCAGAAAGATACCAACAGCATAGAAGGGGTATTTCACCACCACAAGTCTTCAGAGTGAAAAAAGATTTCCAGTCTTAAAGGTGAAATATGTATCTCGGTTTTGATTTCCATTTTTTAAAGTGAGATTGATCTTCTTTCATATCTTATTGGCCTTTTGTATTTCTTATTTTTTGATAAACTTTCATATAATTTGCCCATTTTTCGTTTGATTTCTGTCAATTTATATGTTAAATAGGCAGTTTAGCTTGTATTTATATCTATCACACTGACCATTTGCTGCTGTTTTTCCCCCATGGAACTTTTTATCTTTATATGGTCTAATTTGTCCTTCTTTTCTTTGTAGCTTCTGCGTTTGTGTCCTATTTTCAAGGCCTTCACTCCGAGATTATAAATATCCATGCTTTCTTTTAGAACTTTTGTGATTGCATTTTTTTAACAATGAAATATTTAAATCAATCCGGAATTTACTTGTAAAGAATAAGGTAAAATTCCGACTTAATTTCCCCACAAATATACAGCTGTTCCAGCTTTTGGTTAATCTTCCTTTTCTGCATAATGTGAAACGCTCATTTATCATATGTCAAATTGTTAGGGTCTGTTTTGGGAATCTCTGTTCTGTGTCATTTATCTGGTTATTTCTTCTGCAGGTCCAGATGCTTTTCAATGATTGGAAGAGCTAGGCCTCTAGCAGTTCTCCTAATTTTTAGCATTTTCATGGCCTCGTCTGTTTATTTTTTTGAAACTGTTGCCAGCAAATTTTGGCTCCCTGTGCACTGATGCCGAATAGAAATAAAGAGACAGAGATTTGGAGGATAAGAAATATTTTCTTTGCCAGGCAAAGGGAAGACCCAGCAGGCTAGCGCCTGAAGAACTGTGCCCCCCTGTTCTGGGGAATTACAGGGGGTCTGGTAGGTAGAACTCACAGTCCAGGAGAAGTGATAGGATCAAAGTGGTGTAGGTCTTGCATTCTTCTTCTTCTTGCAGTATTTTAAAACAGTCATTGCTGGCGTCAGGCAGCCTGGTAATTGGGTCCATTCATCTCTGGGTTATCGGCCTGCGACCTTCTTTCTGAAATGTAAACAGCTACGAGGAGTGATTTGCTACAAGTGAATGCATCGAGTAAATGCCAGGTGCAGGGTACGATTCATGTGGAATCAGAGTAATTAACTTTGTTTAGCTTTGTGAAGGACAAGTCTAGCTACCAGTGTTTGTTAGTAGTAACAGCTAAAGAATAACCAAGATGGCTTAACTCTTTCAGGCCTGTTTATGCTGTTTCCCCAGCCTGTTCATTGTTGCTTGTTGTTCTTGCTTATCAGAAAAGTCTCATTTCTATTTTTGCTGCAACGAAACTAGTTTTATTATCGTTTTGTTGTGCTCCTAACTCCACGCCATCCAGTTGTCTGGCATTCTAATGTGTTACATGGAAAACGTGCATTAATTTACGGAGAAGTGACATCTCTGTGATGACTTTTCTCATTTCTTAAGCCTTGTGTGATGTGTCGGAGTTTTAAGGTTTTGATCATACAGGGTTGTGTACCTTTCTAGGTAAATCTGTTCCTAGATATTTTTGTGTATTATTGTAAATGGGGTGAAGTGTTCTATCAGTTGGATTAAGTTGGCTGAAAGTGTTGTTCACGTCTCTGTCTTTTTTGATTTTCTGCTTCTGTCAGTTGCTGAGAGAAGGGTGTCGAAGGCTCTGACTATAACTGGGAATTTGTCTGTTTCTTGTTGCAGTTTTACTGGCTTTTGCTGTGTGTACTTCGAAGCTCTGTTATTAGGTACAAGAATATTTAGAATTATTATGTCCTCTTGCTGAAGTGATCCCTGTCGTGTGACGACCTGATGCTCTTCGCTCTGAAGTGTATCGTGTCTGAGGCGAATGCAGCCATGCCGGCCTCCTCCCCTTGGGCCTCCGCATCCTGCTTCTGACTCCGCGTCAGGTGGCCCCGCAAGGCAGGACAGCTGGGTGTCAACTCCGTCCACCCCGGTGGCCTCCCTTTGTCCGTCTCCGAGGAGCCATGGGGCCCGCGAGGCCCGTGCAGGCCTCCTGTTGGTGCTGACCTGGTCTGGGGGACCAGGCCGCCTGTCCCCCTGTGCGTGGTGCCGCTTGAGCTGGGTCTCCGTGGCGTGGGGACGGGTGCTGGGGGTGCCGCCTCGCTGGCAGCTGGGGCTCCAGCAGCCTCTGTGGCCCCAGACTGTCTGGAGGAGCCTTGCTCTGCCTCCCTGGGGACCGGCCGATTCCCGTGGAGTGTGTCCTCAGGTTGGAAGTCCCGCCTGCAGTGCAGCTGGGGACCTGCGCTCAGGCCCGAGCGCCGGCGGGGTCGCTCCTCCCTCCAGCGCTGAGGCTCCTGCTGTCCCCAGGCAGCGAGGGGGGGTCACGTGAAGGGCCTTGGAGGGCCCCGCTCGGAGAGGACGCGGCGGGGGCGTGCGCCTCCCGCAGCCCCCCCCAGTCTTGGCCGTCCGCTCTGGGCGGATCGTGGCCACGTTGCTTCTGGACGGCAACGTGGCTGTTCCTCCGCCGCCGTCTCCGTGGTCCACACCTGACCCTCCGCTCACCTGGCTGTTGGGGCGGTGCAGCGCGCTGAGCAGGGAGGGTTCCGGAAGCTTCCCTGTCATTCCTTCACTGTCTACTCTGACTTGTGTCTGCTGCATATTTTGGACTTTTATTTTTTAAACGCTGTCACTCGTAGTTTAGGTGTGGGGTGGTGGGGCCGAGCGAGTAGGTCAGGCTCTAACCCTCAGCCTTAAGCCAGAGCTTCAGCTGCAGGCAGTGACCCTCCCTTCATGTGTATTTCCTCTAGAAACTTCACTTGGAGATGTTGGCAGACCAGCCACGAACGACTAAGTACCACAACGTTATCCTGCAGAATAAAGAATCCCTGAAAGATAAAGTGATTCTGGATGTCGGCTGTGGAACTGGGATCATCAGCCTCTTCTGTGCACATTATGCTCAGCCGAGAGCAGTGAGTAGGAGGCAGCAGCTCTTTCACAACTTCGAAGCCGGGTCTTGGTGAAGCGCCCGCCTCGTAGGTGAAACTGGCGGCGCGTTCTTGTAGGCTGAGCCCGCCAGAGGCTGCGACGTGGGTTTAATGAGTCGCAGACAGCACGGTGAATAGGACAGAATAGAAAATATCCCAGTGAGTTGCAGCTGGTGGGCTGTGTTTGTGAAACTTATTTCAGTCACGCAAGGAGACACGTGCGTCCACGTGTCTGGGCTGGGCTGCTTGTGTAGACCACCGTCCCGTGTCCTCCCCCGCCGAAAGTGACCCTTGGCAGGGACAGGGTGGACCACTCTCTGGGACTCCTGCTGGGCTCCTGTCCTCCTCCTGTTAAAGTCTGTCTGGGCCAAGGAGAGGTGCCGCCTCTCGACGGCCCCAGCACAGGTGGATGAGGTTCCTAGCTCACAGGTGCAACCGCAGGGCAGTGACCGTCTGAGTCCAGACCCTGCCAGGACCAGGAGGTAGCATGCAGGACCTCCTGAGAATCTGGATTTGTAATTAGCCGCTGCTACCCTAAAAGTCTGACTGTTCACTTGAGTGCCAAGAATCTCCTGTGTCGGTTACCGAGTGTGTCGCTGCGTGTGTTGGAACCTGGGGCTCTGGGGTGGGCGGCCCACGTGGGTACAGAGGCTTCTGTCCACCTGCAGCCCTGTGTCTGCGTTTAGGCAGAAAGTGGAGTTACGAGTAGAGGCAGGTCCTCCCAGGGCTCCGTCAGGTGGAGGTGGCACAGCATGGCCGTCCGCCGTCCAGCACGCTGCCTGCCTTCTGTTGCTGGCTCTGACTCAGCCGAGGAGACTCAGGCTTGGGGGAATGGACGGCGGGCCGCGGTCTGGGGCTGGGGCGCGCACGGATGGTGCTTCTGTCACGTGCAGGTGTACGCGGTGGAGGCCAGTGAGATGGCCCAGCACACAGGGCAGCTGGTCATGCAGAACGGTTTCGCTGACATCATCACCGTGTTCCAGCAGAAGGTGGAGGACGTGCTGCTGCCGGAGAAGGTGGACGTGCTGGTGTCCGAGTGGATGGGGACCTGCCTGCTGGTAAGGGGCAGCGGGCACTGCTGGGGCGGCTGCTCTGGGCTCTGGAATCTTCATAAATCATGATTCATTTTGACCTTTTTCCTAAGGTGATGTGTAGTTGATTTCTTGAGTGAACATTGGCTCAATGTCTTGAATATTTAACTGATTAAAAAAATGACTTTATGAGAAATCTAAATCAAAGTTAATGTGACTTTCTCGTGAGTGATTTACATAAACTCTGTTCTCTTTGGGAACCTGCGAATAGCCAGTGCTTGATTTGCATCCGTGACCAGCTCGAGGCCCAGGCTCTCCCACATTCTCTCCCCAGTCTCACGTGGGTCGGGGTGGAGTGTTTTCTGGTTCTGCCCACCCACCCTGCTTACGAACTCTCTGTGCTCCGAGGGTAAGTGAGAGGTGGGTGGAAGCCGGGCCTGCGGGTCTCCTCAGACCCTCAGCCCACCCCTCTTTCTGGCTCAGCAGTCTGAAGTTTAGTCTCTGTCAAAACCCAGAAAAATGACATCTGGGGGAAGGGGAGGAGAGCACCACCAGGGTTTCCAGCAAGAAATCCATTCAAATAGTAAGTGAGTAACTTGTATGAATGACAAGAATGCCGGCCCTAACTTCTTACAGATTGCAAAGATGAGGAAAATGATAGTAAATGACATTGGGCCTTTAGCCTCGTTGAAATTGTGTTGTCTGGAGATAGAGTGTAAGTAGACTCAACATCCACTATAGAATTTTGTTAATAACAGCTGTGGATTCCCAAGATGATGCACGGGAAAAAGGGACTTGCTACACCTTTAATCCATGAAGTGGGCATTAGCCTTTGCCCCCAGAACGCTAGCGTTCTTTCGGTAAATGTTATTGAGCACCTTGGGGTGGTGGGGACACAGAGAGCCCGGCTGCGGTGATGTGTCCTTTGGCGCAGTGCGGGTCGGGGAAGCCTGGCTGCCTAGGGTCCCGCTCTGCCCCTGGGAGGGGTTATG
>NW_020173667.1:23685-40918 GCF_003031525.2 Neophocaena asiaeorientalis asiaeorientalis | reverse complement strand
GGAGGGGGCGTGGCTGGGCCGGTAGGGGGCGTGGTCTCGGGGGGCAGCCGGGGCGGAGCACGTGCAACGAAGGGGTGGAGAAAGCCTGCGGCAGTCTGGTCCCCGCCTGTCCATTGCAGAAAGCATGGTCAGAGGGGCAGTGAGGACTGTGGCGACAGGACAGTGAGGACAGCCTGGGGTACCGAGTGGCTCAGGGCGAAGTGCCTGACCACGTGGAACTGGAGGGCCTGGTGGTTTTGTGCAGACCGGGAGGGGCCGTGTGGCGGTGGTGGCCGTTGTGGGCCAAGTGGCAGACGTGGAGACGGGGCTGTGAGTCCGGCAGTATCACAAATCCATCAGCTGGATCATACCGTGTCCCGCACAGAACCCTCCCTCCCCTGTGGCTGCCCCTCTTCTGTGCTTTTTTGCCTCCCTGGCATCTCCACTCCTGTCCACTGCCTGTTCTCAGACCTCAGGTCCCCAGTCTCCCTCCCATCTTCCTACTCTGCTGCTGACATGTAGAAAGTTGGGGAAAACCCCCAAATATACGTGTATTTAGTTTATAATAAGAGGTTTCTAATCAGTGAGGTACAGCTATATAATCATTCAAAGATGGGGCTGAAGCAATTGATTATTTTGGAGAAAATGATTAGATTCCTCCTCATACCATATGCTGAAATAAATTCCAGATGGGTTATAGAGTTAAGCTTTTTTTTTAAGGAAAGAAACATGAAACAATCACTAAAAATATATCTGATGTTGGAATGGGAAGATCTTTCTAAGAACAAAGCACATAGAGAAACTATAAAATATTTGATTAATTTTATGAGACCAGCATTACACTAATACCAAAACCAAAGTTAGTACAAAAAATGAAAACTACAGACCAGTAGCACTCAGGAACATTGATGTAAAAATCCTTGAAAATCATAGCAAATTGAATTGAGCAATACATAAGATGAATACCACACTGCAACAGAGGAGAGATTATCTTCAGAATTCAAGGCTGGTTCAGTATATTAAAGTCATTCAATGTAATTGACTATTAATAATCTAAAGAAGAAAAATCACATGACTACCAATTAATGCACAAAAATTTGACAAAATTCAAAATACTTGAACAATTTCTGTTATGATTTCTTTTTTGACCCCTTGTTATTTAGAAGTGTGTTTAATTTCCAAGTATTTTGAATTTTACAGTTATCTTTCTGTTACTGATTTCTAGGTTACTTCCACTGTGGTCTGAGAGAAGACACTGTATGATTTCTATTCTTTTAAATTTGTTAAGGTTTGTTCTTGTCCCGGAATGTGGTATCCCTTGGCGAATGTTCCATGTGAGCTTGAAAAGAATGTGTATCCTGCTGTTGTTAGATGAAATAGTCTATAAATGTCAATTATATCCTGATGATTGATGGTGGTGGTCAGTTCAACTATGTCCTTACTGGTTCTCTGCCTGCTGGCTCTGTCCCTTTCTGGGAAAGGGTTGTCAAAGTCTCCAACTATGACAGTGGATTGATCTGTTGGTCTTTGCAGTTCTATCACTTTTCTGCTCATGCAGTTTGATGCTCTGTTGTTAGGTGCGTACACATTAAAGATTGCTATGTCTTCTTGGAGAGCTGTCCCTTTATCATTGTGTAATGCCCCTCACTATCCCTGATCACTTTCCTTACTTTGAAGTCTGCTCTGTCTGAAATTAACATAGCTACTTCTGCTTTCTTTTGATTAGTGTTTACATGGTAAATCTTTCTCCATCCATTTACTTTTTTGTTTGTTTCTTTTGAGCTGCGCGGCACAGTATGTGGGATTTTAGTTCCCTAACCAGGGATGGAACCTGTGCCCCCTGCAGTGGAAGTGCAGAGTCCTAACCACTGGACCACGTCCCCCATCCATTTACTTTTAATCTATAACTGTATATTTAAAGTGGGTTCTTATAGACCATGTATAATTGTTTCTTGTTGTTTGATCCACTGTGACAGTCTCTCTTTTAATTGGTGTATTTAGACTATTGGTATTCAAAGTGATTATTGATATAGTTGGATTGATATCTACAGTATTTATTACCATTTTCTATTTGTTGCCCTTGTTCTTTTCTTCTTCTCTTTTTCTGCTTTTTTGTTTCTGTTTGTGTGTGTGTGTGTGTGTGTGTGTGTGTATTTGTGTGTGTGTTTTAAGCAGCTAAAGGTAGGGAGTTTAATCAGCATGAATTAAGGGTGAATTAATTCAGTGCTTACACATATGTTGGTTTAGAGCCTGACATGAACATGCTTTGATAAAAGTAAACTTAAGATACATATTTTCACAGGGTATATGTCCAGTAGTGGGATGGCTGGGTTGTATGGTAGTTCTATGTTTAGTTTTTTAAGGAACCTCCATACTGTTCTCCATAGTGGCTGTATCAATTTACATTCCCACTAACAGTGCAAGAGGGTTCCCTGTTCACTGCAGCACTATTTACAATAGCCAGGACATGGAAGTGACCTACATGTCCTTCGACAGATGAATGGATAAAGAAGATGTGGTACATATATAGAATAGAATATTATTCAGCCATAGAAAGGAACCAAATTGGGTCATTTATAGATACGTGGATGGACCTAGAGACTGTCATACAGAGTGAAGTAAGTCAGAAAGAGAAAAATAAACATCATATATTAATGCATATATGTGGAATCTAGAAAAATGGTACAGATGAACTTATTTGCAAAGCAGAAATAGAGACACAGACATAGAGAACAAACATATGGAGACCAAGGGGGGACGTGGGGGGTGGGATGAATTGGGAGATTGGGACTGACATATATATACTACTATGTATAAAATAGATAACTAATGAGGACCCGCTGTATAGCACAGGGAACTCTGCTCGGTGCTCTGTGGTGAGCTAAATGGGAAAGAAATCCCAAAAGGAGAGGATATGTGTGTACATATGGCTGGTTTGCTTTGCAGAAACCGTCACAACGTGGTGAAGCAACTATACCCCAATTAAAAAATATATATGTTTTCATAACTTGATGGGATATTCACTTAATAGCCCATTTCCAAGTTTTAAAAATTCTCAGTTTTTAAATTCCTCTCTCCTGAAGCTCACTTCTTTTATCTATTTTCACTTTTATTAAGGTATAACTGACAAAATTGTAAGGTATTTAAGTGTACAGAATGATGATTTGATATCTGTATACATTGTCAATGAATTGCCCCCATTGAGCTAATTAATACATCTGTCACCTCTCATATTTACCTTTATTTTTAAGGTGAGAATACTTAAGTTCTACTCTCTTAGCAAATTTCAGTTACATAGCACAGTGTTATCAACTGTGGCCACTATGGTATACAGCAGATCCTCAGACCTTGTTCACCTCGTTACTGAAAGCTTGTGCCCGATTACCAGACTCTCCCTATTTCCTTCACCCCCACAGCCCCTGGCAACCACTTTCCTACTGTTTCTCTGAGTTCAGATTTTTTTTAGATTCCACATATGAGTGATACCATGAAGTATTTGTCCAGCTTCTTTCACTTAGCAGAATGCCTTCTAGGTTCATCCATGTTGTTGCAAATGGCAAGATTTCTTTCTTTTTCATGGCTGAATAATACTCCATTGTGTGTGTGAATATATAAAATCACATTTTCCTCATCTATTCCTCTGTCAATGGATAGGTTCTTTCCATATCTCGGTTATTGTGATAATGCTGCAGTGAACATGGGAGTATAGGTATCTCTTTGAGACAATGGTTTCATTTCCTTTAGATATAAACCCAGATGTGGAATTGCTGGATCATATGGTAGTTCTATCTTTAATTTTTTGAGGAGCTCCACTGTGTCTGTCCCACTAACTGTGTACAGAGTTTCCCTTTTCTCCACATCCTCGCCAGCTTTTGTTACTGCTTATCTTTTTGATAATACATATCCTAACAGGTGTGAGGTGATATCTCATTGTGGTTTTGATTAGCATTTCCCTGATGATTAGTGATATTGAGCACTTTTTCATGTACTTATTGGCCAGTTATATGTCTTCTTTGGAAAAATATCTATTCAGGGTCTTTGCCCAGTTTAAATTGGGTTGTTTTTGTTATTATTTTTGCTATTGAGTTGTATGAGTTCTTTATATATTTTGCATATTAATCCCTTATTAGATAGGTGGTTTACAAACATTTTATCCAATTCTATAGTATATCTTTTCATTTTGTTGATGGTTTCCTTTGCTGTGTGGAAGCTTTTTAGTTCAATGTAGTCCTTCTTACTTATTTTTGCTTTTGTTGCCTTTGCTTTTGGTGTCTAATCCGTAAAATTATTGGCAAGACCAGTGTCTCAGGGGGCTTTCATTCTTATGCAAGTGGCTATCGAGTTTTCCCAGCACTGTTTTGAAGAGATTATCTTTTCCCCATTGTGTGTTCTTGGCTTATTTGTTGAAAATTAGTTGACCTCATATGTATGGGTTAATTTCTAGGCTCTCCATTCTGTTCCATTGATCTATGTGTCTGTTTTTATGCCAATTCCATACAGTTTTGATTACTCTAGTTTGAAATCAGGAACTGTGATGCCTCTAGCTTTGTTCTTCATTATCAAGATTGCTGTGGTTATTTGGGGTCTTTTGTGGTTCCATACAAATTTTAGGATTGTTTTTTCTATTTCTGTGAAAAATGCCATTGAAATTTTGATAGTGATTGCATTGTATCTGTAGCTTTCTTCGGGTAGTATGAACATTTAAACAATACTGATTCTTCCTATCCGTGAACACGGGATATCTTTCCATTTGTTTGTGTCTCCTTCAATTTCTTTCATTAGTATCTTTTAGTTTTCAATGTACAGATCTTTCACCTCCTTGGTTAAATTTATTCCTAGGTTTTTTTTTTTTTGATATAATTATAAATGGGATTGTTTTCTTAATTTCTCTTTCTGATAGTTCATTGTTGGTGTATAGAAATGCAACTGATTTTTGTTGATTTTGTATCCTGCAACTTTACTAATTTTGTTTATTAGTTCTAACAGTTTTTTGGTGGAGTCTTTAGGGTTTTCTATATATAGTGTCATGTCATCTTCAAATGGAGACATTTTTACTTCTTCCTGTCCAATTTGGATGCCTTTTCTTTCTTTTTCTTTCCAAATAGCTGTGCTGGGACTTTTAGGACTGTGTTGAATAAAAGTGGTAAGAGGGGCATCCTTGTCTTGTTCCTGATCTTAGAGGAAAAGCTTTTAGCTTTTCACCATTGAGTATGATGTTAGATGTGGGCTTGTCATATATGGCCTTTATTATGTTGTGGTATGTCCCACCTATACCCAGTTTTTTGAGAGGTTTTATAATGGTAGGTAGTTGAATTTTATCAAATGCTTTTTCTGCATATATTGAGATGATCATATGATTTTTATCCTTCATTTTGTTAATGTGGCATATTACATTTATGGATTTGCTAAGTTGAATCATCCCTGCATCCCAGGAATAAATCCCACTTGATTATGGTGTGTGATCCTTTTAATGTATTGTTTTTAATTTTTAATTTTATATTAGAGTATAGTTAATTCACAATGTTGTGTTAGTTTCAGGTGTACAGCAAAGTGACTTAGTTATACATACTCATATATCTATTCTTTTTCAAATTCTTTCCCATGTAGGTTATTACGGAGTATTGAGTAGAGTTCCCTGTGCTGTACAGTAGGTTCTTGTTGATTGTCTGTTTTACATTTAGTAGCGAGCATATGCCAATCCCAACCTCCCAATTCATACCCTCCCCCGACCTTTCCCCCTAATGTATTGTTGAATTGATTTGCTAATATTGTATTGAGGATTTTCCAACTATGTTCATTAGGGATATTGGCCTGTGATTTTCTTTTCTTGTAGTGTTCTTGTCTGGCTTAGGTATCAGGGTAATGCTGGCCTCTTGTAGAATGAGAAATGAGTTTGGAAGAGTTCCCTCCTCTTGTTTTTGGAAGAATTTGAGAAGGTTAGGTATGAATTCTTTAAATTTTTGGTGGAATTTGTCAGTGAAGCAGTTTGGTCCTGGACTTTTGTTTGTTGGGAGGTTTTTGATTACTGATTCAATCTCCTAATAGTAATTGGTCTGTTCAGATTTCTTGTATCTTCATGATTTATTCTTGGTAGGCTCTGTGTTTCTAGGAATTTATCAATTTCTTCTAGGTTATCCAATTTGTTGGCATATAATTATTCATACTGTCTCTTATGATCCGTTGTGTGATATCAGTTATAATAGCTCCTCTTTCATTTAAAATTTTATGTATTTCAGTCCTCTTCTTGGTAAGTCTAGCTAAAGATTTGTCTATTTTGTTTATCTTTTAAAAAAGGAAACTCGTTGATCTTTTCTGTTGTCTTGTTAGTATCTATCTCATTTATTTCCTTCCTTCTACTAAGTTTGGGCTAATTTGTTCTTCTTTTTCTAGTTCCTTGAGGTGCAAAGTTAGATTTGCTTATTTGAGATATTCGTTTTTTCTTAATGTAGGCAGTATTACCGTAAACTTCCCTCTTAGAACTGCTTTTGCTGCATCCCATAAGTTTTGGTGTGTTGTATTTCCATTTTTGTGTGTCTCAAGATAGTTTTTGATTTCCCTTTTGAATTCTTCTTTGACCCACTGGTTGTTTGGGAGCATGTTGTTTAATCTCCACATATTTGTGAATTTTCCAGTTTTCTTCTTGTGATTGATTTCTAGTTTCATACCATTGCTATGAGAAAAGATGTTTGATATGATTTCAGTCTTCTTAAATTTATTAAGACTTGTTTTGTGGTTTAACATATGACCTATCCTGGAGAATGTTCCTTGAGTTCTTGAGAAAATGTATATACTCTGCTGCTGTTGCCTGAAATGTTGTACAGGTCTGTTAATCCATCTGGTCTAATGTGTAGTTTAAGTCAAGTGTCGCCTTATGATTTTCTGCCTGGATGACTTATCCATTGTTGAAAATTGGCTATTAAAGTCCCCTACAGTTATTGGATTGCTGTCTATTTCTCTCTTCAGCTCTCTTAATATTTTCGATAATATTTAGGTGCTCTGTCTTTTGAGGTTTTAATTGAGCATGTTATATGACTCCATTTTCTCAGCATAGCAGTTATACTTGCTCTTTTTTGCTTTTTTAATTGGTTTCCGTACAGTTTTCAATGTGTATTTACAGCTGTTCCGAGTCTGTTTTCATCTAACACTCTTAGGCTTCATGGTTAGTGTGAGCACTTTAGGATAACAGGGTAATCCTGATTTCTCCCTCCTGTCCCTTGTATCATCATTTTCATTCATTTTATTATATATAAGTATAGATACACATACGTACATAAGCATACATGGTTAAATACTGTGTTGCTATTATTTTGGACAAGATGTTAAATTGATTAAGAATAGGAAAAATAAAAGTTTTAGTTTTATCTTCATTTATTTCTGTTTCAGTGATTTTCTTTCTTTATGCAGATCCGTATTTCTGATCTACAGGCAGACCTCAGAGATATTGCAGGTTCAGTTCCAGACCACCGCAATAAAGCAAGTTGCACGAATTTTTTGGTTTCCCAGTGCATATAAAAGTTTTGTTTACACTATGCTGTAGTCTGTTAGGTGTGCAGTAGCATTATGTCTAAAACAACAATGTACATACCTTAATTAAAATATACTTTATTGCTAAAAAATGCTAACCATCATCTGAGCCTTCAGTGAGTTCTAATCTTTTTGCAATAGTAACATCAAAGATGTTAATCACAGATTACCATAGCAAATACAATAATAATGAAAAAGTTTGAAATGTTGCGAGAATTACCAAAATGTGACACACAGACACAAAGTGAGCAAAGGCTGTTGGAAAATGGTGCCAACAGGGTTGCTCGATGCAAGGTTGCCACAGCCTTCAATTTGTAAAAAGTACGGTATCTGTGAGGCACAATAAAATGAGACCTGCCTGTATATCATTTTCCTTCTTTCTAAAGAACTTCTTTTAACATTTCTTGCAGGTCTACTGGCAACAAGTTCCCTCTATTTTGTTTGTCTGAGAAAGTCTTTATTTCTCCTTCACTTCTGAAGGATAATTTCACAGGGTGCAGAATTCTAGGTTGGTGGGGTTTTTTCTCTCAACACTTTAAATATTTCACGCCACTCTCTTCTTGCTTGCATGGTTTCTGAGAATTCAGATGAAATTTTATCTTTGTTCCCCAGTAGGTAGGTGTCTTTTCTCCCCAGCTTCTTTCAGGATTTTTTCTTTATCTTTTGAGTGTCTGTAGTTTGAAAATGACATGCCTAGTTTTACTTTTTTTTTTTTTTCCCCCCACATTTATCTTGCTTGGTGTGCTCTGCACTCCTGGATCTGTGGGTTGGTGTTTGACATTAATTTGGGGAAATTCTGTCATTAGTTTTTCAACTACTTCTTCTGGTCCCACCTCTCATTCTTCTCCTGGTACTTCCATTTTGTGTCTACTATACCTTTTGTTGTCCTACAGCCCTTGAATATGTTGTTGTATTTTTTAGCCTGTTTTCTGTGCTTTTCAGCTTTGGAGGTTTCTGTTGTCATTTCCTCAAGCTTGGAGGCTTGTTGCTCAGCTGTGTCCTAACTAATGAGCCCATTGAAGACATCCTTCGTTTCTGTTACATTGTTTTTCATCTTGAGCATTTGTTTTCGGTTCTTTTCAAGAATTTTCCTTTCTCTGCTTACATTGCCCATCTGTTCCTGCACGCTGTCTGCTTTATCCATTAGAGCCCTGAGCATATGAATCATAGTTGTTAAATTCCCAGCCTGATAATTACAGCATCCCTGCTGTGTCTGAGTCTGGTTCTAAGCCTTGCTGTGTGTCTTATACTGTTAGTATGTCTTGTGGTTTTCTCCTGATAGCCAGGCTTGATGACTGGATAAAGGTTCAGTGCAAACAGGCCTGTAGTGATGTGGTGGTGAGATGTGGGTGGGGGAGTGTTCTGTGGTCCTTCTGGGGTCTCAGTGTTCAGTGAGCCTGGGCCTCTGCACTGTGAACTTCACAGGTGCTTCTCAGTTTCTTTTCCTCTTTTAGGTGGGACAGGATGGCTGGAGGGGGCTCAAGTTGGATATTTCTCGTTCTCCAGCTGGTTAGGTTCTGTTAACTAGTTTCTCCTGAGTGCAGACCCTGTTAAGAAGAACAGAATACTCTGGTGTATTTCAAATGCTTCCTTTTGAACTTGTCAGAAGCACGAGGGGACTTTTCTCTGACGTTTACTGTGGGGACCCCTGTGACTGAGCCCATCTGGAGCTTTGACTCTCAGGCTTGTCCACAGTGGGCCCCAGCAACTTGTCAACCACAGTTCATGTTTCCTCCCCTGGCAAGTTGTGATTCTCTGTACGATCCTCCTCGACTTATGATGGGGCTGCATCCCGACACACCCATCATAAGTTGAAAATATCAAAGTCCAAAATGCAGGGACTTCCCTGGTGGCGCAGTGGTTAAGAATCCGCCTACCAATGCAGGGGACACGGGTTTGAGCCCTGGTCCGGGAAGATCCCACATGCCACAGAGCAGCTAAGCCTGTGAGCCACAACTACTGAGCCTGTGCTCTAGAGCCCACGTGCCACAACTACCGAATCCCGCACGCCTAGAGCCTGTGCTCCGCAACAAGAGAAGCCACCACAACGAGAAGCCTGTGCACCGCAACGAAGAGTATCCCCCGCTCGCTGCAACTAGAGAAAGCCCGCGTGCAGCAACGAAGACCCAACACAGTCAAAAATAAATAAATAAATTTATAAACAAAAAACTTCAAAATGCACATAACACACCTAAGTTCCTGAACATCACAGCTGAGCCTTGCCTGCCTTAAATGTGCTCAGAGCACTCACATGAGCCTACAGTTGGGCAAAATCATAACCAAAGCCCATTTGATAATAAAGCGTTGACTATCTCATGTAATTGACTCAGTACTGTACTGAAAGTGTCGTTCACCCTAGCAATCTCATGGCTGACAGGGCTGTGGCTTGTGTGGCTCATGCATTGCACTGTGTATTGCTAGCTGGGAAAAGATCAAAATTCAAAATCTGAGGCATAGTCTTTACTGAATTCCTATTGCACCATTGTAAAGTTGAACCATCATAAGTAGGGGACCGTCTGTATTAGTCTCTCAATTTCTCCTATTTGGGGGCAGCAGTTTGCTCCGTGACCTCATTTCTCTTACGGATCTAGGAAGAGTTCTTGATGTTTCAGTTTGTTCAGCTTTTTACTTGTTAGGACAGAATGGCAACTTCTCCCTAAGAGCAGGAGTGATGCAGGGAGGGCCGCTCCACCACTTCTACTCTATATTGTACTGGGAAACCTAACCAGTGCAAAAGGGAGAGAAGAAGTGAAAGGCACACAGAACGAAGACAAAGAAATAAACCATCCCTTTCTCAGGCAGCATGATTGTCTTTGTAGAAAATCCCAAGGAATCTCCAGAAACTTTCCTAGACTAGTAGGCAAGTTTAAGAAGATCACAAAGTCAACATACAAAAACCAGTCATATTTTTATATAAATACTAGCACTGTACAATACTATTTACAGTAGCTCCAAAATGATGAAATCTGACAAAACGTACAAGATCTGTATGCTGAAAACTACGTGATGCTGGTAGATACACATTGTTCATGGGCTGGAAGACAACCTTCTAAGGATGTCTCTTCTCCCCAGATTAATCTGTAGATTTAATACAATTCCAGTAAAAATCTAAGCAGGAGTTTTTGTAGATAAGTTCATTGTAAAATTTATGTGGAATGTAAACAAACTAGAATAGCTGATACAATTTTTAAAAGAACAAAATTGGAAGAATTATAGTACCTGACTTTAAAACTTAGTATAAAGCTCTGGTAGTCAAGACTGTGAAACTGGTGAAACGATAGACACGTAAGTCGATGGAACAGAATAGACAGTATATTCCTACAAATACGGTCAACTGATTCTTAACAGAGGGGCAAAGTTAATTTAATGGAGAAAAGATAGTCTTTTCACCTAATTATATTGGAACAGTTGGCCATCCATGTGCAAAAAAAAAAAAGAACTTCATCTTTAAGCCTCATACCTCATACTAAACAATGAACTCAAAATTGATTACAGATCTAATTGCTTAGAACATAAAACTATAAAACTCTCAGAAGAAATCACAGGAGAAAGTGTTCCTGGGTTAGTCAAAGGGTTTTTAGGTGTGACTCTAAAAGCATAATCTATTAAAGAAAAAGTTGATAAATTGGACTTCATCAAAAGTAAAAATGTCTGTCCTGTAAAAGACAGTGTTAAGAGAATGAAAAGACAGGCTAAGGTTAGGAGAAAATATTTGCAAATCACATATCCAGTGTGTATCCTGAATATACAAAGAATTCTCAAAATTCAACACTCCTGAGGGGCACCTAGGGGCGCTGGGCTGCTCTTGACTTCAGTGCAACGTGACCCCTGTGGCACTCCTGCTTTGATGTTCCACTTTTTTTTTCTTTGTTAAATAAACATCAACATTTTATTCAAAATTAGGCCAGGAAATTGACATAGTCAAATATAATCTAGGAACAGTTACTTTTTTTTTTTTAACATCTTTATTGGACTATAATTGCTTTAGAATGGTGTGTTGGATGCTGCTGTGTAACAAAGTGAATCAGCTATATGTGTACGTATATCCCCACATCCCCTCCCTCTTGCGTCTCCCTCCCACCCTCCCTATCCCACCCCTCTAGGTGGTCACAAAGCACCAAGCTGATCTCCCTGTGTCATGCAGCTGCTTCCCGCTAGCTATCTGTTTTACGTTTGGTAGTGTATATATGTCCATGCCACTCTCTCACTTCGTCCCAGCTTACCCTTCCCCCTCCCTGTGTCCTCAAGTCCATACCCTATCTCTGTGTCTTTATTCCTGTCCTGCTCCTAGGTTCATCAGAACGTTTTTTTTCTTTTTTTAGATTCCATACATATGTGTTAGCATACGGTATTTGTTTATCTCTTTCTGACTGACTTCACTCTGTATGACAGACTCTAGGTGCATCCACCTCACTACAAATAACTCAGTTTCGTTTCTTTTTATGGCTGAGTAATATTCCATTGTATACATGTGTCACATCTTCTTTCTCCATTCATCTGTTGATGGACACTTAGGTTGCTTCCATGTCCTGGCTATTGTAAATAGTGCTGCAGTGAACATTGTGGTACATGACTCTTTGAATTATGGTTTTCTCAGGGTATATGCCCAGTAGTGGGATTGTTGGGTCATATGGTAGCTCTATTTTTAGTTTTTTAAGGAACCTCCATACTGTTCTCCATAGTGGCTGTATCAATTTACATTCCCACCAACAGTGCAAGAGGGTTCCCTTTTCTCCACACCCTCTCAAGCATTTATTTTTTGTAGATTTTTTGATGACTGGTGTGAGGTGATACCTCATTGTAGTTTTGATTTGCATTTCTCTAATGATTAGTGATGTTGAGCATCTTTTCATGTGTTTGTTGGCAATCTGTATATCTTCTTTGGATAAATGTCTCTTTAGTTCTTCTGCCCATTTTTGGATTGGGTTTTTGTTTTTTTGATATTGAGCTGCATGAGCTGCTTGTATATTTTAGAGATTAATCCTTTGTCAGTTGCTTCATTTGCAAATATTTTCTCCCATTCTGAGGGTTGTCTTTTGGTCTTATTTATGGTTTCCTTTGCTGTGCAAAAGCTTTGAAGTTTCATTAGGTCCCATTTGTTTATTTTTGTTTTTATTTCCATTTCTCTAGGAGGTGGGTCAAAAAGGATCTTGCTCTGATTTGTGTCACAGAGTGTTCTGCCTATGTTTTCCTCTAAGAGTTTTATACTGTCTAGCTTTGCATTTAGGTCTTTAATCCATTTTGAGTTTATTTCTGGGTATGGTGTTAGGAAGTGTTCTAATTTCATCCTTTTACATGTAGCTGTCTAGTTTTCCCAGCACCACTTTTGAAGAGGCTGTCTTTTCTCCATTGTATACTCTTGCCTCCTTTATCAAAGATAAGGTGACATGTGTGCGGCTTTATCTTTGGGCTTTCTATATCCTGTTCCATTGATCTATATTTCTGTTTTTATGCCAGTACCATACTGTCTTGATTACTGTAGCTTTGTAGTTTAGTCTGAAGTCCAGGAGCCTCATTCCTCCAGCTCTGTTTTTCTTTCTGAAGATTGTTTTGGCTATTTGGGGTCTTTTGTGTTTCCATACAAATTGTGCAATTTTTTGTTCTAGTTCTGTGAAAAATGCCTTTGGTAGTTTGATAGGGATTGCATTGAATCTGTAGATTGCTTTGGGTGGTACAGTCATTTTCACAATGTTGATTCTTCCAATCCAAGAACATGGTATATCTCTCCATCTGTTTGTATCATCTTTAATTTCTTTCATCAGTGTCTTATAGTTTTCTGCATACAGGTCGTTTGTCTCCTTAGGTAGGTTTATTCCTAGGTATTTTAATTTTTATGTTGCAATAGTAAATTGGAGTGTTTCTTTAATTTCTCTTTCAGATTTTTCATCATTAGTATATAGGAATGCAGGAGATTTCTGTGCATTAATTTTGTATCCTGCTATTCTACGAAATTCATTAATTAGCTCTAGTAGTTTTCTGATAGCATCTTTAGGATTCTCTATGTATAGTATCATGTAATCTGCAAACAGTGACAGTTCTTCTTTTCTGATTTGGATTCCTTTTATTTATTTTTCTTCTCTGATTGCTGTGGTTAAAACTTCCAAAACTATGTTGAATAATAGTGGTGAGAGTGGGCAACCTTGTCTTGTTCCTGATCTTAGAGGAAATGGTTTGAGTTTTTCACCATTGAGAATGATGTTGACTGTGGGTTTGTCATATATGGCCTTTATTATGTTAAGGTAGGTTCCCTGTATGCCTACTTTCTGGAGAGTTTTTATCATAAATGGGTGTTGAATTTTGTCAAAAGCTTTTTCTGCATCTATTGAGATTATCATATGGTTTTTCTCCTTCAATTTGCTAATATTGTTTATCACATTGATTGATTTGCATATATTGAAGAATCCTTGCATTCCTGGGATAAACCCCACTTGATCATGGTGTATGATCCTTTTAATTGTGCTGTTGGATTCTGTTTGCTAGTATTTTGTTGAGGATTTTTGCATCTGTGTTCATCAGAGATATTGGCTGTAGTTTTCTTTTTTTGTGACATCGTTGTTTGGTTTTGGTATCAGGGTGATGGTGGCCTCGTAGAATGAGTTTGGGAGTGTTCCTCCCTCTGCTATATTTTGGAAGAGTTTGAGAAGGATGGGTGTTAGCTCTTCTCTAAATGTTTGATAGAATTCGCCTGTGAAGCCATCTGGTCCTGGGCTTTTGTTTGTTGGAAGATTTTTAATCACAGTTTCAATTTCAGTGCTTGTGTTTCGTCTGTTTATATTTTCTGTTTCTTCCTGGTTCAGTCGTGGAAGGTTGTGCTTTCCTAAGAATTTGTCCATTTCTTCCAGGTTGTCCATTTTATTGGCATAGAGTTGCTTGTAGTAATCTCTCATGATCCTTTGTATTTCTGCAGTGTCAGTTGTTACTTCTTTTTCATTTCTATTTCTGTTGATTTGAGTCTTCTCCCTTTTTTCTTGGTGAGTCTGGCTAATGGTTTATCAATTCTGTTTATCTTTTCAAAGAACCAACTTTTAGTTTTATTGATCTTTGCTATCATTTCTTTCATTTCGTTTTCATTTATTTTTGATCTGATCTTTATTATTTCTTTCCTTCTGCTTTGGGGGTTTTTTGTTCTTCTTTCTCTAATTGCTTTAGGTGTAAAGTTAGGTTGTTTGAGATTTTTCTTGTTTCTTGAGGTAGGATTGTACTGCTATTAACTTCCCTCTTAGAACTGCTTTTGCTGCATCCCATAGTTTTTGGGTCATTGTGTTTTCATTGTCATTTGTTTCTAGGTATTTTTTTATTTCCTCTATGATCTTTTCAGTGATCTCTTGGTTATTTAGTAGTGTATTGTTTAGCCTCCATGTGTTCGTATTTTTTACAGATTTTTTCCTGTAATTGATATCTAGTCTCATAGGTTGTGGTCAGAAAAGATACCTGATACGATTTCAATTTTACTAAATTTACCAGGGCTTGATTTGTGACCCAGGATATGATGTATCCTGGAGAATGTTCTGTGAGCAATTGAGAAGAAAGTATTCTGTTGGTTTTTGGATGGAATATCATATAAATATCAATTAAGTCCATCTTGTTTAATGTGTCATTTAAAGCTTGTGTTTCCTTATTTATTTTCATTTTGGATGATCTGTCCATTGAGGAAAGTAGGGTGTTAAAGTCCCCTACTATTATTGTGTTACTGTCGATTTCCCCTTTTATGGGTGTTAGCATTTGCCTTATGTATTGAGGTGCTCCTGTGTTGGGTGCATATATATTTACAATTGTTATATCTTCTTCTTGGATTGATCCCTTGATCATTATGTAGTGTCCTTCTTTGCCTCTTGTAATAGTCTATTTTAAAGTCTGTTTTGTCTGATATGAGAATTGCTACTCCAGCTTTCTTTTGATTTCCATTTGCATGGAATATCTTTTTCCATCACCTGACTTTCAGTCTGTATGTGTCCCTAGGTCTGAAGTGGGTCTCTGTAGACAGCATATGTACGCGTCTTGTTTTTGTATCCATTCAGCCAGTCTATGTCTTTTGGTTGGAGCATTTAATCCATTCACGTGTAAGGTAATTATCGATATGTATGTTCCTATTACCATTTTCTTAATTGTTTTGGGTTGGTTTTTGTAGGTTTTTTCCTTCTCTTGTGTCTCCTGTCTGGAGAAGTTCCTTTAGCATTTGTTGTAAAGCTGGTTTGGTGGTGCTGAATTCTCTTAACTTTTGCTTATCTGTAAAGGTTTTAATTTCTCCATCGAATCTGAATGAGATCCTTGCTGGGTAGAGTAATCTTGGTTGTAGGTTTTTCCCTTTCATCACTTTAAGTATGTCCTGCCACTCCCTTCTGGCTTGCAGAGTTTCTGCTGAAAAATCATCTGTTAACCTTATGGGGATTCCCTTGTATGTTCTTTGTTGCTGTTCCCTCGATGCTTTTAATATTTTTTTCTTTGTATTTAATTTTTGATAGTTTGATTAGTATGTGTCTCGGCATGTTTCTCTTTGGTTTTATCCTGTGTGGTACTCTCTGTGCTTCCTGGACTTGATTGACTATTTCCTTTCCCATGTTAGCGAAGTTTTTGACTATAATCTCTTCAAATATTTTCTCAGACCCTTTCTTTTTCTCTTCTTCTTCTGGGACCCCTATAATTTGAATGTTGGTGCGTTTAATGTTGTCCCAGAGGTCTCTGAGACTGTCCTCAATTCTTTTCATTCTTTTTTCTTTATTCTGCTCCCTGGAGGTTATTTCCACCCTTTTATCTTCCAGGTCACTTATCCGTTCTTCTGCCTCAGTTATTCTGTTATTAATTCGTTCTAGGGTATTTTTAATTTCAGTAGTTGTGTTATTCATCACTGTTTGTTTGCTCTTTAATTCTTCTAGATCCTTGTTAAATGTTTCTTGTATTTTCTCCATTCTGTTTCTGAGATTTTGGATCATCTTTACTATCATTACTCTGAATTCTTTGTCTGGTAGGTTGCATATTTCGTCTTCATTTATTTGGTCTTGTAGGTTTTTACCTTGCTCCTTTGTCTGTAACATATTTTTTTGTCATTATATATATATTTTTTGATGGGTGGTGCTGTATTCCTGTCTTACTGGTTGTTTGGCCTGAGATGTCCAGCAGTGGAGTTGGCAGGCAGTTGCATAGAGCTGGGTCTTGGTGCTGAGATGAAGACCTCCTGGAGGTCTGGCTCCAATTGATATTCCCTGGGGTCTGAGGTTCTCTGTTAGTCCAGTGGTTTGGACTCCAAGCTCCCACCACGGGAGCTCGGGCCTGACCTCCAGCCTGGGAACCAGGATCCTGCAAGCTTCATGGCACATTAAAAAAAAAAAAAAAAAAGGAAGAAATAAAGAAAAAATGGAGCAGCACAATATCAAAGAATGAAAAACAAAATAAAATTAGAAAGATAAAAAATATATTAGGAAAAATAAAACTATAATTAAAACAACTGCAACAAGGTAAAATAAAACCACAGCAGAAAAAAGAAAAAAAAAGTGGGGGGGAGCAACAAGCCAGGAGGAGAGATCACTAATGAAGTATAAAGAATAAAATAAAATTAGAAAAATAAAAGGTTTATTAGGAAAAACAAAAATCTAAAAGAATCAATGACAGTGAATCAACAAGGTAAAATGGAACCCCAATCTAAAAGAGGACAAAAGAAAAAGAAAAGAAAAAAAAAATCCTTGGCTATGAGGGCGGAGTTTAGGGGTGGAACTTAGGCAGGGGCAGGGTTTAG
>NW_020173667.1:0-23575 GCF_003031525.2 Neophocaena asiaeorientalis asiaeorientalis | reverse complement strand
GGGTGGAAAATAGGCAGGGGTGGGGTTTAGGGTGGGGCGGGACCTAGGTGGGTGGGGGGTGACGTTTGAGCGTGGGGTGGGGCCTCTGCTTAGGGTGGAAGGGGGGAGGCAGCACGTGGAAAGGAGGGCGTCTGGAGTGTGGAGCTAAGGAGTTTGGAGGTAGGGCCCTGAGTGGGGGTGTGTGGGTGGGGTTTAGACCCAGTGCATTGGGGCAGGTCTCAGAGGGGGTCTTTGAGTGTAGGGGTGTGGCTTGGGCTCTGCACAGCAGGAGGGAGGCTGGGAGGGCAGAGGATCAGGCTGGGCTTCTGGGGGCCCGAGTGGGCAGGGGAGACCTGGCCACGCTCCCTTTTGATCCTTTGCCCTCCCAACGGTCCACCAATTTCCCCTTTCGGGTGTGGGATCCCTTCCCCTCCCCCAGGCGCCCCTTAGGGGAGCCAATCCCGTCCCACCTCTGCTTCTCCTTCCCCCTCACTCCCCCCACTTCCTACCGGTCGTTGAGGGTTCCTCCCGTCCCCTTAGGTGTCCATGGGTCCCCACCGGTGCCTGGTAGGTGCCCTAGTTGTGTGGAGACGCAAATTCCGCGTCCTCCTAGTACGCCATCTTGACTCCGTCCCCGGTATTCCACGTTTTTAAGAAGTGACTTCAGCCAACTTAAAGGGTGGTGAGAATCCTGAGGATACCCCAGACCAGGTTGATATTGCTGGAGAGTTAACACCCTGAAACACTTGAGGGCTTTAGGAACGTGGGGACAGCTGACTGCTGAGTGAGTGGGGTGGCTGAGAGGCTGATTTCCCGACCATTAGCCACGCCCAGTTCCGAGCTCCACGCGGCTCGATGGGGCTTAAACCCAGGCTGTGACTGGACTCGGTGACCACTGCCGTGTGGGCGCAAGAGAAGCCCTCCCGTGGGCCGGGCAGCTCAGCCCGTTCTGTGCCTCTGGAGGTGACAGACGTGAAGACCCCAGAATCTGAGCAGCGAGGGGGCTGCACAGACACGGTGTCTCCTGTGCGTCTCCCTGCAGTTTGAGTTCATGATCGAGTCCATCCTCTATGCCCGGGACGCGTGGCTGAAGGAGGACGGGGTCATCTGGCCGACCACGGCCGCGCTGCACCTGGTGCCCTGCAGCGCCGACAGGGACTACCGCAGCAAGGTGCTCTTCTGGGACAACGCCTACGAGTTCGACCTCAGTGCCCTCAAGTGAGTGTCACCGGGCGCTCCCGGGCTGCGGGAGCATGCGGGGCGGGCTGCAGGTCTCAGAGCTGCCACCGTGCTGAGCTGTTTGCTCACGTGACTAAGAAGTTTGCACGTTGCCTTACAGGGCTTTAAACCAACAGATGTGATGGGAAATTGAAGTGTCCCATTTATAAGACCCCAAATATAATGGGAAAAATAAAGTCATGTTTATAAATGCGTGGGCTGTTAAAACAAATGGATGTTCCCACTAAGAGCCGTAACTTTTTAACAGGAGTCAGAAAATGTGTTAGTGAAGGCATCGCTGGCATTTGGCAAAGAAAGCGGTGCTCCACAAAAGTTCATTTCCTCGTGTGTAACATACATCAGGCTTGTGGTAGAGCTTCAGGTTTTAACATAAAACAGTCTTCTCTCAAGGCCTTCATGGTTGTCACATCGCCTCCTCTGAGAAGGATAGTGACACGTGTCGGCTGCGTCCCCTCTGAGGTGCCATGGGACGTGGGCAGGAGAGACCCAGCAGCAGCCCTGGAATTAGGGAAGGGCCCCTTTGTCAGAGGCAGAAAGAAGCTTCTGTTCAATGAGCCTGGACACCTGCTAAGTGTCCAGCTGGGGAGTTGGCAGCAAGATGGGGGCCTCTGGGCCTTTTTGTTTTTTGTTTAAAAACTCAAAAAAAGAAAATGTATCAACATAAAGGTATGGAATCTTCCCTAGTCAATGTACTCTCAACCCAGATCCCAAAGGGGATGGAGAGGAAGGGTCTCCAACAGAGTCGTTCCGTGGTTCATGTAGGACTAATGTGTGGGAAGGGCTGGGAAGGTTTGAAAAGAGCAGGGGGTGGGGGTGGGGTGTGGTTTCTTATGCTGCCCGAATTAACGCTCCGTAATGAAAGCGACAAGGAAAGACGGAGGAAGCTCTGAACACGGTCTGTGGTGTCCGGAAAAGGCGTACCGTGAACTGGAGGGTGGGGGGATAATGTGCTGAGGCCCACGTTATCCGGGACACTGGTTGGCCCCTTGGAGGAGATGTCTGTTCTCCTCTCACACCATTCGTTAACATTTAATTTCCCGTGGATTCCGTGTTTTCTGGGTGTGTGCTGAGACCCCGCGAGTAGGACACTGAGGGTCCCTGGAGGGCTGGCCGTCTCAGCCCTGCCTCTCGCCCGGTGAGTTAGAATTCCTGCTGACGCAGAGGAGGCGTGATAGCCTGAGATGTGGGTAAATGATATTGAGCAAAATTGCTTTGACTTTTCCCCAGATCTTTAGCAATTAAGGAGTTTTTTTCGAAGCCCAAGTATAACCACATTTTGAAACCAGAAGACTGTCTCTCTGAGCCATGCACCATATTACAGCTGGACATGAGAACCGTGCAGATCGCCGACCTCGAGGTGAGAAGAGGTGACCCTTCCTTCCTGTTCAAATAAACAAGTTAAACTTGTTGCTATTGATTTTCCCAGTCTTTTTTTTTTCCTATTCTGATTTTGTTTTTTTGTATTTTTAGGTTATTTTCTTCATAGTTACCCTCTTTAACGTCTTCAGTTACTTTTAGATTTATGTGTAATATTCTCAGCATCTTCAGATTCAAATAAATTATATGTTTCATCATGGAATTTGAATTAAATTTTTTTTCTAAGGTTTTTTAACTCCCGTTGATGATAAAATTCTTAAAATTCTTTTACTTACCCTCTGTGGCCACGAGGTGGCGTATGTGGGCTCCGGACGACCCCATTATAAGGGCTGCTCTGAGGTGGAGGAAGCCCCTTCTGGAGCTTAGATGGGCAAAACCACGTGCAAACTGAACTTTTGAGGCTTTAGTTAGTTTGGGGATTGTAGAGACTCAGTCTGGAGCTTTATATTTGTACAAAGAATTGAGAAGAGGAAGTATTCCACCTGAATCTGGGGACAGAAAATTAGGCAAATGAGACCCAAATTGCTCAAAACCTTTTCTGATTATCTGCAGCCTTTGAGTTCAGGATGCAGGTTTTAACATTTACTTTCCCTAGGAGGAGATATGGTTTTTGATGTGTTCAGCTAAACTAGCAAGTTACAGATTTGTGGCATAACTACTGCAATAGACGGCGTGGCTGCCTGGGGCAGTGCTGTGGGATCCGGGATGGAGCCCCATGGAGGTGGGAGCTGCTTCCCGGTCCCCAGCGCCCTTTTCTGACTCATTTGCTTGAACACAGATGATGAAAGGTGAGCTTCACTTTGACATCAAGAAGGCAGGCACCCTCCACGGATTCACAGCCTGGTTCAGTGTCCAGTTCCAGAACCTGGAGGAGGATGAGCCACAGCTGGTGCTGAGCACGGGCCCGCTGCACCCGTGAGTGTGCCCCTCCTTCTCCTGGGGCAGCACACAAAGCCTGGCAGAGCCACGAGTTTCAAGATCTAGTAATATCGGGAGTGGGCCTAAATCTCTCCAGACGCGGTTGAGCCCTGGCCCAGGGGCGGGAGGGCTGGCGATGAGTCCGGGTTGCCTCCCCCCGGCATCGGGCTTCCTCGGGGCCGGGGTCAGGGGTCCCCGACACCCTGGATGGTCAGGCTTCTCTCCGTGGCCCCAAACGCTGCTGCAGCTCTTCACCATCTGACACAGAAACAGCCCACAGGGTTCCAGGGGCTTTTACTCCGACTTCTGGGGAAGGCAGATGTTTCCTGAGATGTATCTTCTAAGCAGTAAGGTTTCGGGGCTGCACGCTTGCTCCTGTACATGGGGAAGCGCACCTTGTCTGTCGTGCTGCCGGACACAGTGGCCCCTCGGTGGGGGGGCGCCACCTTCATTCGGGGACTTCCGCTGCCCCTTTCAGGGATGGCCCCAATGCTCCCCTGCACCGTGTGATCGGCAGAAGTGAGCAAGGCCCAGGGAGGGGTGCAGACGCCCGAGTCAGATGCCCCGCGGTCTTGGGGCCCAGGGGTCTTCAGCGTCCTTTGTGGAAGTCGAGCAGGAGAGCGAGCTGCCTGGCCAGAGCCTCCTTCCAGGGCCCGCAGGAGAGGGGCCTCAGAGGCCCCCACGAACCGTGTGTGCCTGGCGTTTCCCACCTGAGCGTCTGCGTGGGGTCATCCACACACAGGTGGCATGGGGGCGGGATGGGGGGCAGGGCGTGGGCCAGGGAGGGAGACCCCCACCACGGTGGCTGAGGGGGTGGCCCAGCGTCAGGGAAGATGTGACACGAGGGGGAGACGCAGCAGAACCTCACTGTGGGGTGTGACCTGGGTCCATTCAGGTGCTTGGGCGTGAGAGCCACAGGACTTACAGAATCTGGGGTGTCACTGCTCCCCCAAATGCTGCACTTGTTTGCTCACACTCAGCTGAACCTTCACAGGAATTATGACTTTTTTTGGACACGATTTCAGCAGCGTGTATCTCGCTTTAACTGCAGAAACTAGAACCGTGGGCGTCAGCAGTTCAGAGAAGGTGGCTTTGGGTGGGCACTGCTGTGCCAGCTCGTGGAGGCTGGGTTGACCCCACGAGGGGCTGGGGACAGGCGGCCCCTGGGGACCTGGGTCTGGCCACGTGCCCCTGCGGCCTGGCCTCCTTGGCACGAGGGAGTCTGTGCAGCGTCCAGGAGGCCCCCCGGGTTGTGGGTCCACGCGGGTCCCATGAAGCCGTCTGATCACAGGGTGGGGGCATGGCAGTCCCGATGGGCTCCCTGAGGGGTGACACCACACCCCTGTCTTGCAGCACCACCCACTGGAAGCAGGTGCTGTTCATGATGGACGAGCCCGTGTCCGTCCTCGCGGGAGACGTGGTCACAGGCTCAGTGGTGTTGCAGAGAAACCCCGTGTGGAGACGGCACATGTCTGTCACTCTGAGCTGGTCCGTCACTTCTAGACAAGACCCCGGGTCTCAGAAAGTAAGATATTTAGCTGTGGAGTCACGGGCTGTGGTGCCGGTCCGGGCAGCTGGTGGGTCTGTGGCGGTTGCAGTGGCAGATGCCTATTCCCACCCAGCGGACCCCGTGGCCAGAGCTGGGGCCGAGGGCCGGGCCATGGTGCAGCCTCGCTCCCCCCGCGTGCCTTGCCGTGGGCAGTGTGGACGTGCGGTGGAGTCGTGTTGTGGCCGTGGCAGCAGTTAGAGGGCTGAAGTGAGCATGCGGCCAGGTGGGGCCTTGGGGCTCACGGCTCACAGAGCCCACGGGAAATCCTCCTCTTCAGACTTAGGGTTAATGCAGGAGAGGGAAGAAAATAATCAAATGGTTTCCCTTTATTTTGTAGTACCTGTTTTGCGCTTTGCTTTATGCTGATTTATGTTAAAAAAGTTTAAATGTTTGTTGTTGAAAGTCTGCACCTGAATACCAGACTCTTGTCCACTATTAAATTATTATTAGTAAATACTGTGTGTTAATCAAACTGAAATGATTTATCATCTGATTGGTTTGTTTTCTTTGTCTTTCTCAGGTTGGAGAGAAAGTCTTTCCCATCTGGAGATGACAGGTGCAGCTCTGTGCGGGATGCAGCGTTGTGGAGGGACAGACGTGACTCAGTGGCGTCGGCCCTGGACGGGAACACGTGTCCTGTGGAAGCCGTGGACTTGCACCAGGCTGGGGTGGTAAAACCCTCACCCGAGGGCGCGGGGCCGCGGGCCCTCCCCAGATGTGCCCGTGCTCCTCGGGGTCCACGCTCGCCATTGTCACTGTCCTGCCTGTCCTTAGAACTGGGCTGTGTTTCCAGGTGTCCACCTGTGGGTAGTTGATGGCCCAGTGTCCCTCAGCCAGGTCTAGTTCTAAGCTCATGGGACACTCTCGTCAACCCTGTGCTCCTGTGAAGGTGGCTGTTCGTGCGTCGTGTGTGCGTGTCCTTCCCGCCCTCTGCTCACCCACTCAGCTCGCGGGATGTGGGGTCACACAGAGCCTCGTGGGAGCCTGAGGTGCGATGCATGCGATGGGGCTCTGCATGGAGTAGTCCACTTGTAGAGACGTCTTCCAGATAAATTATGTGTCGGCACATAGTACATGCTCAATAAATATTTTTTAATAAATGAATGTTGGTGTATATCCTGGTTCTGTGCACATACATTATTTTGCAAAAGCATGGATCATACTGTGTGCATTGCTCTGTAACCTTTCTCATCTAATATTATGAAGAAACTTTCATGCCAGTAGGTACATGTCTGCATTTTTTGGTGTGTGTGGTTTTGATTTTTAGTTAACTTTTTATTGAAATATAGATTATATACACCAAACCGCGTAAGTCATGAGTATACAGATGGATGAAGTTTCACAAAGTGGCACACGTGTAACCAGTGTTCAGGCCCAGACCCTCCAACACGCTGGAGGCCCCAAGTGCCCCTCCCACTCAGAACCACCCCCAAGGCTGATACCTGGCTTCTATGACCAGAGAAGACTTGAGCCTGGTTTCAAACATTGTGTGAATGGGCTTGTACACTGTGAATTTGCTGTAGACTGAAGGTTTGTGACCTCTCAAAATTTATGTGTTGAAAACTAATCCCTAATATGGTGGTGTTAGGAGACGGGGCCTTTGGGAGGTAATGAGGTCATGAGGGTGGAGACCCAAGGATGGGATTAGTGTCCTTATAAAAGAGGCCCCAGAGAGCACCCTGGTCCCCTTCCTCCATGTGAGGACACAGCAGGAAGACTGAACCAGGAAGGGGGCCTCACCAGACACTGAATCTGCTGGTGTTTGACCTTGGACTTCTCAGCCTCCAGAGCTCTGAGACAGATGTTTCTGTTGTTTATAAGACACCCAGCCTATGATACTCTGTTACAGCAGCTCAAACACAGGCCTCAGCATGTGAATTTTGGAGGGACACAGACCATAGCATTCTGCCCCCGGGTCCCCCAAATTCATGTCCTCACCTGCAAATACATTCATTTCCATCCCAACAGCCCTAAAGTCTTGACTCAATCCAGCACCAGCTCCGAAGTCCAAAGTCTCCTCTAAATCTTATCGAAACCCGATATATGTGAGACTTGAGGTAGGATTCATCCAGAGGTGACTCATGGAACCACATGAGTTTGTGCTTCTAAAACATAGTGACAGAACAGGCACAGGACAGACACTCCCACTCTGAAAGGGGAACTTGGAAGGAATAAAAGGGTGGTGAGTCCCAGGCATGTCCAAAACCTAGCAAGGCAAGTTCCATCAATATTTAGGTCTGGACAATAATCCTCTTTGGTTTGATGCTCTTCCCTCCAAGCCCACTGGGTGGCAGTGACCCTTCCACTTGGGCCACCCAAGGAGCTCTCTGTGAGGGCCCCACTCTTGAGGCCCTGGGCTGGGTCATCCTGGTGCCCTGAAACCGAAGAGGCACCGCCCCCGGCCCTGCCCTGTGAGGAGGAAGCAGCCTCACCTCCTGGGCCCGTGGGGTCAGTCTTCCCTTTCCTTGAAGGATAATCGTGTTCGCAGTTGAACAGCCCTGTGCTGTCGAATCCAATGCTCGGTGCCTTTTTTTGCTCCTCCTGCTTTAATATTTGTTCTTTGTCTTTGATTTCAGCAGTTTTATTACATTGTCATGGAGCTTCTTGAATCTGTGGGTTGATATTGTTTGTTAGTCTTAGAAAATTCTGGGTCATTCTTGCTGTACATGTTGTTTCTGCCCTACTTTCTCTCTTCTGTGTATTAGGTTCCTTTACACATTTGTTGGAAACTACTCACTGTGCCCCACGTGACTCACAGGCATCCTGGCGACTTTCTACTGACCTGCTGTCCAGCTCACTCACCCATCCTGTCTTTCACTGTGTTGGATCTTGAGCTCCTGGGCCCTTCCCTGGTGTCAGCCATGGGGGGAGTGTGGGTCCTTCTCCAGCATCCGGGAGAGCCAAGTAGATGGTCCAGACGGGCCGTCACCCTAGGGGGACATCCAGACCTGAGCGAGCAGGCAGGACTCCTCTTGGGGCTGCTGAGTAGGAGGCACCTTTGGATATTCTCTCATATTTTATCAGAGAATAAAAAATGAGAGAATATTCTCCACTTGTTTTATTGAACCAATATAAATGTACCAAAAGTATACAACAACATTGTGGAAAAAATAATTATAGGTGAATACCAGCAAGTTAAAATCAGTGATATGTAAAAAGAAAATATCATCAACAGGTATATTTGAATTCCAGGACTAGAAGACTGAATCAACATTTAAATATAAACTACTCAAATGCAGTGGGGAAGTAAATTGCCCACATGAGCAGGAAAGGAGTAAAAATCATGTAATTTTAAAAAATGTAAAAATGATAAAATTCGAAACACATTCATAATAAAAAATTATTAGCAAAGTAGGAATAGAAGAGAGATTTCTTAATCTGATAAAATTCAGAGGAATCCTGCAGCAGACATAGTTTTCACAGGGGTTCATTAAACTTTAACTATATTTTTCTATTACCTTTTGAATAGAGCCCAGAGGCAGAATAAAAAAAAAAACACACATACTTTTCAATACTGTGTCTTTTCTTTCAAAACACTTTTATGGCAATGTATCCTTCTATTGAGAGGAAGGCTGGGTGGTGACCATGCCATCACTATTAATTCCCTTTTATTAGAGAGCATTCTCATCTTGGCAAGGGAGGAGTTGAGGCAGGAAATTCTACTGGCATTTTTCAGCATCACCAAAGGACACATGGCTGGGTAGCAAGAGGACAGAAATCCAATGATGTTCTCTAGCAACATGTTACTTTCAGATTTTAAGAACAAGTAAGTGGTAAGGCAGCCAACAAAAGAAGACAAAGCAGCTTACGAGCAGAGTGGTGTTGGTGGCTTTGGTTTCAGGAGATGGCCTGGGAGAAAGGTTGTTGCCATGAAGATTCTGAATTGTCTTGTGGTGATTGTAGAGGAGCATCACCATGCAGCCACTGGTCCAGACGGTGAGGTTGATGCAGAGGAAAACCCGGATGAGCATGGCACTCTGAAATACTGCTGACTCCCTGTAATCCCCTCGCTTTGTTTTACAGTAAACCGGAGAATAGCCGGGTTGAGCAGCTGAGGCATTGGTGACGGTCTCATTGTTTGTGATGATCCAGATGCAGATGAGCATGTTGATGACCCAGAAAAAGAGGAATGAAGGCAAAACGCATGTGGAGGTTTGGGGTTTGAGCCACACCCACTTAGAGTTTCCGGGGCTAATTTTGATGGCCTGAAAAGTGTTCAAGATAGAAATTGTGCAGAGAGAAATGCCTTGAGTCATGCTAGGAATGTACAACAATGATTTACAGCCAATATCACCCATTATAGGCCAGATTCCAAAAGATGACATTGCATCTTGAATGCCCCTGAACATAATGGTCATGATATTAGCTAGGGTTATGTGCATGAGAATCGTATCTGTGGGCTTCTTCTGGTGTGGATGAATTTTTTAAATGCACATGTATGATATTAATACGAACAGGTTTCCCAGATTCCAAGTGCCAACTTGAGAGATGAAGAAAATTTGCAAAATGGTAACAGTTGAATATCTAATTCTTAGAAATTTTATACAACAGTCTAAAGAGGACCACACCTCTGTTATACAAATAAAAATTGGCAATAGTTGAGCCCCAGGAAGAAAATATCAATGTAATGATTCTGTCTCATAGGAAGAGATTTCTCAGCTACTCAGAATTCCAACCATGAGTCGTGTTTCAGGAGTCTGAAAGCAAGGAACTGATAAGGTCTCTACAGTAAAGAATCCAGGGCTCAGAGGAGGTGAGCTTCCTGTTTTATCCCTATGAATTTAGGCTTTCTCTTGGGAAATTCTAGGCCTTTCCCAAAGGTCAAATTTGCAATTGGCAATTGACAATTTTTCTCCTAAACATTAGAGTTAATTTCAACTATACTCTTGTATTTTTAAGTAGTCTGGCTAAAATATCCCTGAGAGCCATTACCTATTGATTTTTTAGGACAATTTTTGTGTTTTTTAAAAATTTACTTCAGTATCTGATTTATTAGATTCATGGAATATTAAGGATAGAATTGATGGTTGCTATTGTGATAAAGTTACTTGATGAGCTTATTTATGTAGATTGTTTTGAATTTGTGTATCTAAAATCTTTCTCATCAACAATATTCTTCTCATTCAATAAAATAGTGAGTTCTCTCTTATTGGCACTTATCTTTCATTTGGCTGTGCAGCATCACCCAAGTGTTTCTATTCCAATCGAATGTTTTTCAGAGCAAAGCTACTTAAAGAACTTTTCTAACATACAAGGACCTAGCCTACTTCTTTAGCTATAATACTTCCTTTAACACCCTTTCCCATTTTCTTCACTATAATTTTTACCATCTAGGAATATAATCTTATATTAATGAAGGATCTAGTATGTAAGACATTCGATATCACAGATCTCATTTTCCTCACTTGGTTATATAAACTTTGCATTGTTATCTTTATTTTGCAGGTAATGCAACTGAATTTCAAGAAACAAACACCTGTGTCTACATTAACTGTGTGTGTGGTTGCTGGTATTGTTACTTGAGCCCAGATTCATCTAATTTCAAATCTTCACTGATGAGCTGGGAGATATCAATATTCAATGTTCAATCAATGTTCAATGCTTGCTTCACAATATCTTTGTGATGTTTGATTGCTGTTTTTAATGAAAAACTCTGTTATCACTGCTTCGATTGCATGACATTTTCCTATAGCTATTTAAAAAAAGTTCCAAAGACTTTTGCTAGCATTGTATGCATACAGTTCCATTTCTGCCCTAACATTTAATTATGTAGGGCTCCAACCTCACTTTTACTTTACTGTGATGCATTCTTCCCTCCACCCTCCTATTAGTCTATGACCCAAACACTACTTGTAGTTGATCTATAACCCAGACCACTCTCTTGAGTTCCAGAATAACAGACAGTGGCCACAAAGGTCTTCCCAATCTCTCCTGCCTATGTTCTTCCTCTCCTAATATTCTTTTCTTGATCAGTAAAATTGATTGAGTTGCAGAAAATTCTATTATTGGACAGTAACCAGGTCAACACATGGACGGTAGAGGTATCATGTGCACCTAAAACTCTGAGGGATCCATTCCACTCAGATTAAAGGAGCTGTGGTCCCAAGAGGATGAGTAACATATTATTGTTTTTTTTCTGTATCTTCTTACCACTTGTCCCAGATGCACATGCAGTCACAGGAAAGGTGCAGAAGGGCAGGTAAATCAAGTCCTAGCATTCTGGCTGGAGTGCCAAAGAAGAGAGCTCTAGGGACCCAGAAAGTACTGAGGGCATCCAGAAAGGGAGGATCTCAGAAAAGGAATGTTACAAGCTTGTTGCTGAACTCCCGGCTTGCCCTCAAGCTGTGCGTGCGTGAATGTGACCTTAGGAGTGTACCACAGACTCTGAGAATAACTACAGGATAGACCTCTACCTAGGTGTCAGAGTGGCCACTGGGTGACACACATGTGACAAATCCAAAGAGTCAAGCCTTTGAAAACATAACTGACATTGAAAGCAGAATCCACTGAAGTCTGGCCAGAACTGTGGCCTGGACATAACTTGGTCAGTTGCCGGTGAAAACAAACATTTTCTCATATTCCATTGTACTTCAGCAAGATCCAGAGGTCATAACATAATATTGAAAATGTCCTGGTTACATTACATATTCACTTAGCAGGTAATTACTCAGAAGAATCAGGAAAACTTCAATTCACATGGGAAAAAAATACATAAGTCAACATTTAGTTAGCCCAGATTTTGGAATTATCTAATAAAAAACTTGAAAGAAACCACCATAAATATTTTATAATGCAAAATGACAAAGACTCTTGAAATGGATAGAACGACGGAAGGTCTCAGCAAAAGAAGTAGAAAATATAAAGAAGAACCAAACTGAAAATCTGGAACTGAAAAAACACAATGGCCAAATTTTAGAAATAACTTCACAATATAAGCTCAATAATAGGAAGGAGAGGAAAATTTACAGAGTACACTATAAATGAAAAAGGGTCTCAAACATTTAATCTAAACTTCTTCCATGAGAAACCAGAAAAAGAAAAGAAAAATAAATCTAAAGCAAGCAGATGGAAAGAAATAATAACTGTAAGAGCAGAAGTAAATGAAAATAGGAAAACAATAGAGAAAATCAATGAAACTAAAATCTGATTCCTTGAATAAATCAATAAGATTGACAAACCTCCAGCAAGGATGACAAAAATAAAGAACATGCAAATCATCTATGTCAGGACAAGATGGGGGATATTGAGAAAGAAACTCCAGCTGTGAAAAAGATAATAGGGAAATACTATAAACATTTTTACACTCATATATTTAAAACTTAGAAGAAACAGTCATGGTGAATTCCTCAAAAAACACAAATACCAAAACTCAACAAATGAGCTAGATGATCTGAATAGTCCATTAAAGACATTGAATTTATAATTAAGTAGCTCCCAACAAAGAAATCTCTGGGCTCAGCTGGTTTCACAGAAAAAGTCTTCCAAACATATAAAAAGAATGAACAATGAATTTTACAATCTCTTCCATTACGGAGAAGAAGGAATGCTTAAAACCATATTTTATGAGGCTAATATAACTCTGTTACCCAAACCAAACAAAGACATTGCAAGAAAAGAAAACTGAGACCAATATCTTTTACCAATTTAGATACAAAACTCCTGAACTAAATATTAGCAAACTAAGTCCAACAATATAAAAAAGAATTATATACAGATTAAGTGGAATTTATGCAATGTAGCAAGGCTAGTAAGCATTTGAAAATAAATTGGTATAATTTATCTTCACTGTAAACCATCAGTTCAAAGAGACAAAGAATAAAAGTCGTAACAAAGAAGTGAGGCAGAAAAACAATTTTATAAAGTGTAATACCTGCTCATGGTAAAACCTCTCAGGAAGTTAGGAAAAGAGAATTGCTTCACTTTAACAGCATCTACAAAAGACCTACAGGTAACATCATACTTAATGGCAAAAGAGGAATACTTTCTCCCTTAGGTCAGTAACAAGGAGAAACAACAGAGAAAGTTAATGCAACAAAAATTTTGTTCAATGAAAAGATTAACAAGGATGTTCATTTCCAGTACTCTATTCAACATTATACTAGATGAATTAAACCAGTCACAAAAAGACAAATTCTGTATGTTTCCATTTATACGAGCTACTTAAAGTATTCAAAATCATGGAGACAGAAAGTAGAATGGCTGTTTCCAGGGGCTGAGAGGAAGGAAGAGTGGGGAGTTCTAGTTTACAGGTATACCTGGTGTTATTGTGCTTTGCTTTATTTCGCTTCACACAGATATTGTGCTTTTTGTTTTGTTTTACAAATGGAAAGTTTGTGACAACTCTGTCAAGCAAGTCTATCAGTGCCATTTTCCCAACAGCATTTACTCATCTTGTGTCACATTTTGTAATGCTCACAACACTTCAAACTTTTTTTTACTGTTATGATATTTGTTATGGTAATCTGTGGTCAGTGGATTTTTTTTTTTTTTTTTTGGTGGTACGCGGGCCTCTCACTGTTGTGGCCTCTCCCGTTGCGGAGCACAGGCTCCAGACGCGCAGGCTCAGCGGCCATGGCTCACGGGTCCAGCCGCTCCGCGGCACGCGGGATGCTCCCGTACCGGGCACGAACCCATGTCCCCTCCATTGGCAGGCGGACTCTCAACCACTGCGCCACCAGGGAAGCCCGGTCAGTGGTTTTTGATGTTACTACTATGACTCACTGAAGGTTCAGATGGTGGTTAGCATTTTGTTAGCAATAAAGCATTTTATAATTAAGGTATGTACTTTTTAAAAGACATATTTCTACAATACACTAAACTACAGTATAAACATTACTTTTATATGCTCTAGAAAACCAAACGCTTTGTGTGACTCTTTACTGAGGTGGTCTGGAGTCAGTCCTGTAATATCTCCAAGGTATGCCTGTAATGGGTATAGAGTTTGTGTCACAAGATAAAAGAGTTCCATCCATCAGGAGATGGATGGTAGTGATAGTAGCACAGCATGATTGAACGTATTCAGTGCCACTGAACTGTACACTAAAAATGAGTAAGGTGGTAAATTTTGTATTATGTATATTTTAGCAATGTAGAAAAATAAAAAAATACTTAGAGAAGAATGAAAATGAGAACAATACACCAAAACTTGTGCAAAACAGTGAAACCGTGCTCAGAGAGAAATTTATAAGGGTAAATGTGAATATTAAAAAAAAGAAAGCTCTCAGTCCAGTGAATAACTTTACACCCTAAGGGTCTAGAAAAAGAAGAGCCAACTTAACCCTAGGAAGCAGAAGGATTGAGCTCTTGAGACATGCAACAACTTGAATGGATCCAGAGAATAATGTTGTGATAAGAGCAAATCCCAAAAGATTGTATGCTGTAAAATTATATGATCATATCTAGATAGTGTTCTTGAAAAAACAAAATTATAGTGAATAAAGAGGTAGTAGCATGAGGGAAATCTTTGTGTGGATGGAACAGTTTTATATCTTCGTTTTCTTCTTCTTCTTTTTTTTTTCTTTTTGGCCACACCATGACTTGTGGGATCTTAGTTTCCCAACGAGGGATCAAACCCGGGTCCACATCAGTGAAAGCCCAAGTCTTAACTACTGGACCTCCAGGGAATCCCCAACAGTTTTGCATTTTGATGGAGATGATGGTTACATGAATCTACACATGTGATAAAATGATGTGACTGTACATAAACATTACATCAATGTCAAAAATTTTTATATTGTACTATAATTATGAAAGGTGCAGCCATTGGGGAAACTGGGTGAAGGGTTAATGGGACTTCTCTGTACTACTTTTACAACTTCCTGTGAATCTACAATTATTTCAAAATAAAAGGTTTAAATTTTAAAATGTAAATTTTTCATGTGTTTAAAACTGCATAAGTTATATCACTGAGTAGGTACTGGGAATTCAAATAAAAACTAGGATTTGGTCATTGACCAAGAAAGAGCAATACGCTTGTTTTGTATGGAAATGATAGAAACTTGAAATTCAGCTCTGAATAGTCACCACCCCAGCCTCAGGGATGCTACATGGTGGCCAGTGTAACACTGAATATTGGCATACTGTTTGTCAGCTGAGAGAATTAAACTTATGATTACCTTCCAGGCATTGTTCTGGAACCCTGAGAAATAATTACCAAGCTTAGTTCAACTCAGGAACAATCTATCATTTCAGAAGGTAATTGCACACTTGAAACTGTTGAGCCTAGGGAGGGTAGTTTAGGCTTCCCTGGGCATGCCAGATTGAGTCCCTGTACACAAGGCCATTTCCATTTTGGATAACAAACTAGTTAGTGCCCAGTGGGAGATAAATCACACAGCTCCTTCCCCATAACTCTTGCATCCAGTCATTGCTTTTCAGCACAGCATATGAGATTACCCTCCTGCACCAGGGCAGCGGAGACTGGCTTTGGTCAGGATGCTGGTGTGACTGGGGTCTCAGAGCTGTGAAGGATATGCTAAGCCTTTTCTAGAATCTCTCCTACTCACTCTATTCTCTTCTTTCTAAATCTGAACTCATGCTCATATCTCTTGCATTCCCCCCTCTATTTCAATTTCTTCTTTGTATTAATTTTTTATGGTACGATTACACTGTGGTTTTACTATAGCAACTTTAAAAATTTCTTCTGTTTATCTTTTTTTCTATTCTACTAGTAATTCCCCTTTAACTAAATTCTTCTTTCCTGTTTAAACTTATTTCTTGGTTTCCCTGGTCATTTCCATTTCTCTTCTTTAATATTTGTTCATTTTCAAAAAAAACAAAAATCTCTTCCATGTAATTAAGATAATCAAATATACTTGATCATAGATCAAAATATATCATGTACTGATTGCATAACCTTTTTGTCCTTTTTCTTTTATTATTTCTTCTTGGCCCTTTACACCTTAAGAGTGTGTCTTAACCCCTGTTGTATTTCTATTCCTTGCTTCTTTTCTTGGTTGTGTTTTCTCTTCAACTTTCATGCACTCATTTTTTTAGAGTCTTTTGTTTCTTTTAAGTATGTATCCAATCATTTTTCCTATGATTAATATTTCAAGTAATTTTCTTCATTCTTCCATTTATCTACTTCTGCAACGTACATCACCCTTTTCTCTTTCTGCTACTAATTACAGTATTTCTGCTATTTCCATGATTTTCCACCGTCTTCTATTTTCAGAGGAGTATTTGTTGTCCTTTTGTTTTTCTTTCCCTTGTTTTCCTTTGGTTTATACTTAACTCTAATATCTTTTAGTCTAAACACATCTGCACACCCTAATGCATCTGCACACCAGAATTTGCAGTTATGTTTGTGGCAAATATCTTCCTCCTCCATAGGGCTGGTTATTACACTCGCTTTATAGTCTTAACTTTAATGTGGTCAAGTCTTTTAATATTTTTATCTTTACTTGTTTTTTTAAACATTTGAGGGAAATGTATCTGGCCTAAACTCTTTAAGATATTCTCTATATTAATTCCAAAGTATTTAATAGATTTGTTTTTATAATTCGATGTTCAATGCATATGAAAATGATGGCATTATATCAGAAATATCTGAGATCATTTGTAGAAAAGAACATCATATTTGTGAAAGACTCTTCCCACTTCTCTTCTTTACTTCCTCCATCACATATCAGAACTAGAAAAATGTGTAGGGTGATTTCCAGGAATTCTAATGTGTTTTGTAGGGGCCTCCTGGACCAAAATGATTGTATTTAATGATTTAGCTTTATAATGATTTCTTTTGATACCTCCTGGAAAAATTGTTTACGCATTTTTCTTCTGTTAAAAATTGCTTTGACTATTCTTGACATTATGCATATCATAGACATTCTACAGTTGGGAAAATCATTTTTCAGAATTAGATTTGGATTCTGTAATATCCATATTATCATTTCTAAAAAATTGTCATCATTAACATATTAAAGTTTTGAGCCTTTGAATGTAGTGTATCTTTACATTTATTTAGTGTTTTAATATTAAGAAATTGATATACTTTTACTGCTGTCATGTCTTTTGTATTTAAAGTTATTTGATACTTTTATGCTATTTAGAGAGTATCTCAACCTTAAAATTTATCTTGTAATAGAGTTTGTTTCTGATATAAACAAATGCAAGTGATTATTGTATAGTGATATTTTTATCCACTTACCTTGTAAAGCTCTCTTATTTCTACTTTTTAAACCCTAGGTTATTTGGAGTTTATGTACACAAAATAATAACATCTAACGGGAAAATTGTGTTTCTTCCTTTCCCAAACTTATGCTAGTCATTTCCTTGCCCTGTTTTGTGGATCATCTCCTCTGGTACAAAGATGATGAAAAGAGTTATCCTGTTTTCTTCCCATTCACAAAGAGTGAGTTCACAGTGTTTAACCATTATACAAGATGATTATGGACCAAGGGTTTTAATTACTTTTACTAGGTTAAGCATGTACCATTTTATCCTTACTTTTCTACAAGTTATTTTAATTTTGAATCCATTTTGGATTTTATCATGGAATTTTGAGGCAAATACTGGGATGGTCATACTTTATTTTGACCTGTGAATATAGTTATTTCATTGACTAATTTCTTTTTAATATTAAGGTTAGGGTTAGGGTTAGGGTTTAGGGTTAGGGTTAGGGTTAAGGTTTAGGGTTAGGGTTAGTGTTCGGCTTTGGGTTTAGGCATTAGGGTTAGGTTTAAGCATAACTGGCCCTCTTCGCCTTCCTCTCTCCCCATCTCTCTGAGACCTCCATGAAGGACAGGACTAGACCACAGTCACAAATGGCTCAGGGAGTTGACCTGGACCATTGTTTTTCTGACCCCTAGTCCTGTGCATAGTTTTGTGTACTGTCTGTGTATCTTCTTTGGCCAGGTGTCCATTCAGATGTTTCCCTATTTTAACTGGGTTGTTTGTGTTAGAGTTATTTGTATGTTTTGATACAAAACCTTTATTAGATATGTGTTCACAAATATTTTTCTCCTAGTTTGTGACTTGTCTTTTGATTTTCTGAGTAAGGTCATTCATAGAGTACGAATCTTTAATTTGATTACGTCCATGTTATTGCTTGTTTTCATTTTTAGATTGCCTTTTTGTGTTGTGTGTTAAAACTCCAAAGCTCATGATTTACATGGGCAAACCCAAGCTAATGTCAATTTTCTTCTATAATTTTGAATAGTTTTGTATTTAAAATTTGTCTGTGGGGACTCCCCTGGTGGTGCAGTGGTTAAAAGTCTGCCTGCCAAGGCAGGGGACATGGGCTTGAGCCCTGGTCCGGGAATATCCTACATCCCGCAGAGCAACTAAGCCTGCGCTGCGCAACTACTGAAGCCTGCGCGCCTAGAGCCGGTGCTCCCCAGCAAGAGAAGCCACTGCAATGAGAAGCCCGTGCACTGCAACGAAGAGTAGCTCTGCTCTATGCAACTAGAGAAAGCCCCCATGAAGCAACAAAGACCCAACGTAGCCAAAAATAAATTATAAAATAAAATAAAAATAGACTCTGAATAACTTTGAGTGAATTTGGTATAAGTTGTAAAGTTTGCATCTACATTCATTTCATTCCAAATGTTTTCCAATTAATTGTTCCTTAACTAATTTTAGAAAACTTTTGGGATAGAGACTCCATTTCAGTTTGAATTTCCAATTTAATGGATTCAGCAGTTCTGTCAGTAGGGGGCGCTGTCTCCAGTGACCTGTGAGGGAGGCGCGGCCTGCACTTCCTGCACTGACCACAGGGTGGCGCCGAGCTCGCCTCTCTGACCCACAGCGCATGCGCGTTCCCTGTGAACTGGATTCTGAGCGCAGCTGAGAGGAGTTGTGCCTCCTCAGGCGCGAGGGCGGGGGCTTCGGGTGGGACGCCCGGCTCAGCGTCTCTGCTGACAGGAGCTCGGTCTCCTTAGGACTCGCTGGGGTTTCGGCTTCAGGACAAAGTGGGGCTGCGTCCACGCTGACTAGGGAACAGGTTTCCTGAGGACCCAGGTGATGCCTGAGGGAAAGGTGAGGAGACAGCGAGGAAAAGTGGGGAGAAGCTTCCTGGGGGCGACTGACGGCCGAGGGGGTCCGTCTTCATGTGACCGAGGAAGGGCTTGGTGTGCAAAGCTGGGTTTTTGGTCAGGTTTGTGTGCAGGGTAGCCAGCATGAGTTATGGGGTGTCCAGTTTTCCCAGCACCATTTATTGTGGGGAGTGTCGTGCTCCGTGGTGTGTCCTTGGTCCCTTTGTCATGAATTAACTGACCCCGTCCGTGTGGGTTGAATTCTGGGCTCTCTGTCCTGTTCCTATGGTCCCTGCGCCTGTTTTGAGCCAGTTCCGCGCTGTTTTGGGGACTGTAGCTTCGTGATGTAGTGTGAAGTCAGGGAGGGAGATGCCTCCAGCCCGTTCTCCTTTCTCAGGGTCGCCTTGGCTCTTAGGGGTCCTTTGTGGTTCCACACAGATATTAGGAGGATTCGCTCTATTTTGGGGGAAAATACCGTGGAATTTTGGGAGGGATTGCATTCACTGTGTCCATTGCTTTGGGTAGAATGGGTATTTTAACTATTAATTGTTCCGTTCCCTGAGAACAGGATGTCTTTCCATTTATTGGTGTGTTTTTCAATTTCTCCATCAATGTCTTAAACTTTTCAGTGTGCAGGTCTTTCACATCCTTGGTTAACTTTATTCCCAGGTATTTTGTTCTTTTTGATGCAGTTGTAAATAGGGTTGCCTTCTTTCTCTTTCTGATGGTTCATTATTAGTGTTTAGAAATGCAACTGATTTCTGTGTATTGAGTTTGCAACTTTACTGAATTCATTTATTAGTTCTAATAGCTTTTTTGTGGAATGAAGTGAAAAATTGGAATTCCAAAATCCCACTGTTTCTACGGTATCCAGGTCGTCCACAACACGGAGGACAGTGGCTCCTAATATAACCTTCCCCCAGTGCCTCTAAATGACGTGTGGACTTTGGGTGAACTGGATCTGGGTAAAGCTTGGCTGCTCTATGGAAGTTTGATGTTTTCTCTGCTTTTCTGGCGTGCTATTGACATACATGATGTTTTGAAAAGTAATTTACTTTCCAGTAATTTCAAACATACAACTTTACATACATAAAACAAGTCTTGTACCTTGATTAAATATACTCCTAAATATTGATGTTGACATTATTTAAAACGGAATTGTTTTCATAAATTCTTTTTCAGATTATTTTTTGCTAGTGTATACATATAAGACAGATTTTCATGAATTGATATTTTGTTCTATAACTTTGCTTAATTAGTTGATTAGCTCAAATAATTTCTTTGCTGATTATAGGTAGTTTTATATATAAGATGATGAGACCTATGTTCTGTAAAGAGACACAGTTTTAATTTTTCCATTCACCCATGGATGCCTTTCATTTTTTCCTCAAGAGTCTGGGTAGAACTTCCAGTACACTACTGAGTGACGGTGATGGTGCTGATTATAGGTAGTTTTATATATAAGATGATGTGACCTATGTTCTGTGAAGAGACACAGTTTTAATTTTTCCATTCACCCACGGATGCCTTTCATTTTTTCCTCAAGAGTCTGGGTAGAACTTCCAGTCACTACTGAGTAACGGTGATGGAGGCCAGCTTCCTGGCCTTGCTCCTGATTTCAGGAGTAAATCTTTCAGTCTTCAGCATTGAGCATGATGTTTGCTGTGGCTTTTTGTACCACTCTTTTCCATATTGAACAAGCCTCCTTTTAGTCCTGCTTTCTTGAGTGTTTGTCATGAAATAACACTGGATTTTCACTGTAGTTTTTTTGCATTAATTGATATGATCATGTGTTTTTACTTCACACCATTATTGTGCTTTAATACATTTTTACTTTTAATATGTTGAGCAACCTGAAATTTCTGGTGTAGAGATACTTGCTTATGGCATTATCCACTTAAAGTTCTGTTGGTTTCATGTTGCTATTATTTTGTGATAGATTTTTACATTCGTATTTATAAGTTATATTGGGGTAGTTTTCTTTTTTTTTTTCTTTCTTTCTTTATTTTTTATTTTATATTTTTTTTGTGGTACGCAGGCCTCTCACTGTTGTGGCCTCTCCCGTTGTGGAGCACAGGCTCCGGACGCGCAGGCTCAGCAGCCATGGCTCATGAGCCTAGCTGCTCCGCGGCATGTGGGATCTTCCTGGACCGGGGCACAAACCCGTGTCCCCTGCATCAGCAGGTGGACTCTCAACCACTGCGCCACCAGGGAAGCCCCTCAGTGTTCTTTTTACTCATGAGCACAGGGTATCTTTCCATTTATTTTTGTCCAGTTTCCTTTATCAGTGTCTTCCAGTTATCAGTGTGCAGGTCCTTCACGTCCTTGGTTAAATTTACTCCTAGTTATCTTTTTGGATGCAATTGAAAGTGGGATTTTTTTTTTCTTTTTTTTTTTTTTTGCGGTATGCGGGCCTCTCACTGTTGTGGCCTCTCCCGTTGCGGAGCACAGGCTCCGGACATGCAGGCTCAGTGGCCATGGCTCACGGGCCCAGCTGCTCTGTGGCATGCAGGATCTTCCTGGACCGGGGCACAAGCCCGTGTCCCCTGCATCGGCAGGCGGACTCTCAACCACTGTGCCACCAGGGAAGCCCAGGATTTTTTTTTTAATTCTTTTTCTGATGGTCCATTATCAGTGTATAGAATCACAAATGATTTTTGCGCATTGATTTTTCTTTCTTTTTTTTTTTTTGTATCCTGCAGCTTTACTGAATTCATTTTTTAGTTGTAACAGTTATTTGGTGGTTGAATGTGGAAAACTAGAATTCAGAAATCTCACTGTTTCATCTACATCCATGTCATCCACAGCACCCAAGACATAGTGACTCTCAATATAATCTTTCCATGGTGCCTCTTATAGTATGTGGACTCTTACAAGGGTGATTAGCATCCCCACTGTGGGTGAACTGGATCTGGGTAGGGCTTGGCCTCTATAACAGAGTTTGATGTCTGTATTTCTGGCATGGTATGACATGGTTGTTTTGCTAAGTGCTTTATTTTCTAGTAAATTTCAAGTGTATAAAAAACTTTAAATAGCAGTATAAAGTTTTCCACCTTCACAAAATACTCCAGTTTGTTTTACCCTGTGAGACTGGGAGGGCCACTCTCCCAGGGAACCAGCACATAACCCCAAAATGAGGAATAATTAACGTTTCCACATTATAATCCTATCCACAGAGCTGCTTCAACTTTCACCAGCTGCCCCAGCTTTGTGGAAATGTATTTTTCCATTCGAATCCAGTTTTCTCTTCTTGGAACCATCACTGGGGCTTTTCCTCACTTTAACAACCTTGCTGGATTGAAAGTGTACCAGATGAGCATGATCTGGGTGGTTTTCTGTGTGGCTTCTTTCACTTGGGATGTTTTCACTGTTTATCCGCATCGTACCATTGATCATTATTTCATTCATTTTTTCCATTGGGATTAAAAACACATAACATTTACCATTTAAACCATTTTTAAAAAGCTTTTTAAAAAATATTTTTTTTCTATTTTTTGGCTGTGTCAGGTCTTTGTTGCTGCACGCAGGCTTTCTCTAGTTGTGGCGAGCAGGGGCTACTCTTCGTTGCCGCGTGCAGGCTTCTCATTGCGGTGGCTTCTCTCGTTACGGAGCACGGGCTCTAGGCCAAAGTTTCAGTAGTTGTGGCACGAGGGCTCAGTAGCTGTGGCTCACGAGCTTAGTTGCTCTGCAGCATGCAGGATCTTCCAGGACCAGCGCTTGAACCCGTGTCCCCTGCAATTGGCAGGTGGATTCTTAACCACTGTGCCATGAGGAAAGCCCCATTTAAACCATTTGTAAGTATACAGTTCTATGGCCTTAAGTACATTCACATTGTTGTAAAAATAACCTCACCATCCATCTCCAGAGCTTTGTTTTCCCCATGTGAAACCGTAGCCATTAAACACTAACTCCCCTCAACCCCTGGCAACCTTATTCTACTTTGTCTTTGGATTTGACTTATCTGCATACCTCATACTAGTGGAATCATAGAACGTTTGTCCTTTGTGTGTCTGGCTGGTTTCACTTAGCATAATGACTTCAAGGTTCATCCACATTGTAGCATGTGTGAGAATTACCTGAGTTTCAAAGGTTGAATCATATTCCATTGTGTATATACTACGCTGTACTTATCCATTCATCTGTTGAAGGATGTGTTGTGTTGCTTCCACCTTTTGGCTATTGCGAATAGTGTTGCTGTGAATATGGGGTACAGATATCTGTTCCAGTCCTTGCTTTCTGATATTCTGGGTGTACACCCTGGAGTGGAATCAAGGGATCATACATTTTCCATGTTTCTGAGGAGCCACCATACAGTTCTCCTTTTAAGGGTTCCAATTTCTCTGCATTGTTGCCAACATTTGTTATTTTTATTTACATATTTTAAATTTTATTTAAAAATTTATTTTTATTCTAGTGTGTGTGAAGGGGCATCACGCTGTGGCTTTAATTTGCATTTTCATTATGACTCCTGATGTTTGACATCTTTTCATGTCCTTGTTGAACATTTGTATGTCTTGCCTGGAGAGCAGTCCATGCAAGTTAT
>NW_020173666.1:15385718-15507604 GCF_003031525.2 Neophocaena asiaeorientalis asiaeorientalis | reverse complement strand
GCAAACAAAGCAACTGGCAAAGGATTAATCTCCAAAATATAGAAGCAGCTCAACTTGTGCCACCAGGGAAGCCCCTAGCCAGAATTCTTTATCCCTTGAGTTGTCATACTTATTTTCTTTTCTGTGATCCCAATGTGTCATTTTTTTCTATATCTGTTTTTAAGATTTTCTTATTAATTGTTTTAAGCAATTGGATTATAACGGGGCTTGTGCTGTTTTCTTCTAGTTTTTTGTGCTTGGGTTTTACTGAAATCTGTGGGTTTACAGTTTTAACCAATTTTGGAAAAATTGCAGCCATAATCTCTTCAATTATTTTACCTACCACTCCTCTACCTTTCATTGATTTCAATTATAAATCTATCAGGCTACTTCTAGTTGTCTCACAGCTCATTAATGCTCTTTTCATTTTTTATTAATTTTTCTTCCTCTATGTTTCATTTTGGAGAGTTTGTGTTGATGTCTTCAAGTTCACCAATCATTTTTCTGCAATGTTTATCTTCCTTTAATTCCATCCAGTGTATTTTTTACCTTTGACATTGTAGTTTCCATCTATTAATACAGATATTGGATATGGATCTTTCTGTATCTTCAACGCCTCTACTAACATGTAAGACATTTCCTCTGACTCCTTGAATATGTGAAATATAGATGTAAGAACTATTTTAATTTCCAATTTCTATCATTTGTGTAATTTCTGGGTCAGTTTCAATAAATGATTTTTATACTTATTTTGGATTGTATTTCTCTGCTTCTTTGCATGTATGGTAATTTTTTATTGGTTGATAGACATTTTGGACATTAATTTTTTGAATGCTGAAAATTTTATTATTCTTATATATATTCTCGAGATTTCTCTAGACATGTTTAATTTATTTGGAGTATTTGGGATCACTTTGATACTTTCAGGTCTTACTTTTAAGGTTTGTTAGCTGGTCCCAAATCAGCATTTTGACTAGGGTTCATGTCTCCTCTAATGTGGGAAGACCCTTCTTAGTACTCTAACCAATGCCCCTTGAATTACTAGGTTTTCCACTTAGGTGGTTGGGAACAGGAGCTGTCCTCCATCCCACCGCTCTCCCACCCCTTGCTTAGCCCTTGCCACATTCTGTTTTATCCTTCCAGGTGGTCCTTTCCCAGCCTCTACCAGTTTCCTCAAACACACACTGATCAGAACTTAGCAAACCACTTGAGGGGGGGGCCTCTGCAGATCTTGGGGTTTTTTCTGCATGCCTTATTCCTCTCTCAGACCCTATGCTGTGACTCTAGCTGAGTTGCCTCCTCTCAATTCCCAGATGCATTTCCTGAACTTGAGGTGACAGCTGGGCTGTGCCTGAGTTCCCACCCTTTATTAGTCTGCTCAAGCCCCCATAACAATATACCATAGACTGGGTGACTTAAACAACAGATTTATTGTTCACAGTTCTGGAGGCTGAAAGTCTGACATCAGGGTGCCAGCATGGCTGCGTTCTGATGAGATCAGATCTCTCTTCCTGGTTTGTAGATGTCCACCTTCTTGCTCTGTCCTCACATGGCAGAGGGAGAGAGAAAGAGAGAGAGTAAGAGCACAAGATCTCCTGATATCTCTTCTTAAAGAGATATTTAAAAGGGTACTAATCCCATCATGAGGGCCCCACCCTCATGACTCATATATAAACCTAATCTTCCAAGGGCCTTATGTCCAAATATTAGGTATTAAGGCTTCAATATATGAATTTCAGGGAGAGACAATTCAGTTTATAGCATGCCTCCTATGTTTTGGCCTGGAAGCTTTCTCCAGGCAGCAAGTTGAGGCAATTATAGGGCTCACTGCATTTTTTCCCATCTCTCAGGGATTAGTGTCCATCATTCCTGATGTTCAGTGGCTTGACTGCTATATTTTTATATATTTTGTCTGGAGTTGTTTTGTGTAGGAGGATAATTCGGTTCCTGCTATTCCATCTCGACTGGAAATGGACTACTCATTGTTTTAAATTATATTCTTATTGATTATTGCAATAGCATGTAAAAATAAATTCTCTCAATACTTATTCTTAGGGAAAGAGGATGGTTTTCGCTCACAACTCTCTCTTTTCCTTGGTCTCCAAGTTCTGAGACCTGTCCACCATAACATTCTTTCAGATGGTTTACTACTTTGAGTCATAGTAGCAATTTGAGTAGCAATTAATTCCCACTAACTAATCAGATAAATTTTATAAAATTTTATAAACTTTTAAGAAAGTATAGTCTAAATGTGCTTCCAATGATAGACTATAAGAAAGCTGAAAAAAAAGTTAAATATGTTAAAGACTTAATGCCTAGTGTGATAGTATTTGGTGGTGGGGCTTTGGGAAGGTCATTATTAGGTCATGAGGGTGGAACCTCAAGAATGGCTTTAGTGCCCTTATAAGAAGAGACAAGAAAGATGACCTCTTTCTCTCCATCACATGAGGACACAGTAAGAAGGCTCAATCCTCAAGCCAGGAAGAGGGTTCTCTCCAGAACCAGACCATGCTGGCACCCTGAGCAACCTCCAAATATGTAAGAAATAAATTTCTGTTGTTTAAGTCAGCCTGTCTATATTTTTTTGTTGTGGTTGTTATAGCAGCCAGAGCTGACCACACCTCCCGAATGCAATGGAGATAGAGACCTTTAAATAACCTTGAAATGGAGGATTAAAGGGGATAGAGAGGCAACAAGAAGATCTACACATGAAACAGGAGAAAATGATCTCTCTGTAAATGGAACATCCAGCTTTTCTCCCATGCCATTATTTCTATCACTGAAAAATAATTCCTAAACATAGTATTATCATACTGATCAAAGTGTATCAAAGAAGAATGTATGTGAAAGCAATTCCACAACTACAAAGCATTACACACGTATCTGTCATTTTTCCTTTTAACTGTTCCTGATATGGATGCACCTAAAAAAAGAACTTCATTATTAAAAAAAAAAACAAATTAAATATTTTTTGGACGAAGGCTTAAGCTGATTGTCTCCAAGAGTGCTAGCAGCCTTTTTGCTTATAGCCAAGTTTGCAACTTGAATTGACAATGTCATACAGATTCCTGGATGACCAGAGATCAAGAGCAGATAGGAGTCTGTCTGTTACTGGGGCACTAGGAGATCATGTCACGAGTGTGTTCTTGAGTGAGTCCATTAAAAAAATACCCATTTATCAAAAAAACTTCCATCCTTATCCACTACATGCAAATAATATGAAAGCAAATGTGAAAAAACCTCAAATAGTTTGAAACTAAATGATTTCACTTGTTTGTATTAATGAAAATTGAGCAATTAATAGTGGGAACAGAAAAATAATTAACAGAATAGTGAATTTTGGTATGGTCTATACTTTTTTGTTCATTTATTTAATTATTCATTTTTAAAGGGAGAGCTCTACCATGATTCAGAATATGAGATGACATCAAAAGTATGCCTTTTTAGGATTTTTCAGGGACAAGCAAGGATCTGTTATTACATCGTATGTTGATTTCCATAAAGGTCTAAAAATAAGGTTTTGATTTAATCAATGACAAGTTGTAAGAATTGACAAATACCAAATATCTGAATTTATTTATTCTTCCATGATGTAAAAACTAGCCAGAAACTTGTTGGCATTGTTAATACATGTGTCTGCTTTTAAAGTATACATGCTAGTTTGTGTGTCTGAGTTTATTATGAACAGTTTGTGTATTTTAAAAAGCAAGCTTGTTTCCTTTCATGATTTATAAAAAAAAAATCATAGAGAAGTTTTGTAAAACTTTCTAGATATTAGGATGCTCTCTACCACCCAACTGGAAAACACAAATACAAATAGAAATTCCTCACTCTCTCCTCTATGCATGATAATGAATGAAACCTTCTCTTGAACTCTCTGCTAGCTATGACCCTTTGCTACAAAACTCCTTGCCAGCATTCTTCCTATCATCTCTGGTTCCTCTCTTCATGTTCTTCTAAGCCATTCCAATCACCTTTCATCTCCACCATTCCACCAAAACTGTTCTCTTCAAGATCACCAATGTCCTCCATGTTGCCAAATTCATCGTTCAGATCTGTCTTCAGAGATCAATTGTCTCTGTCTTGCTCAATAATTTCTACCTGCACTTTCCATTAATACCTCAAATGCAAAAGGTTAACATGGAAATTAGCTCTTGTGAGACTCAACACTTCAACTCTTTACTTCTTGTGTCTACATACTCAATTCTTTCCCATTCCCTGATGATTTTTCTCCTAAACCTGACCTCTATTCCTACCAGCCCTTCTTGAATTTAGACCCTCAGTTCCTTTCACTATATAATTTTTATCATAACTCTCTGCCTCTTTTTCCTTATCCCACTCTCTGTGTTGGTGGCAGGTTAATGGTCGTAAGGCAAAGCCCTTCATCATGAGCACCCCTTGCTCAAATGCTTTTGATGGTTCCTCAATACTAGGAATTCAAGGCTCCGGGTGAGGTGGACCCTGCAGGTCTTTTCATAATTGTATCACAGAACTCTTTCGTATAGAAAAAAATGTTTTTGCATCCTCCTTTTCCTGTTTTGAGGATGATTTCTTTTCTTATTTCTCCACAAATACTAAATGTTTTCCACATTGTATTTTGTTCTTTGAATGGAATTAAAAAGAAATTGTTTGCTTTGATTTTGCTCTTTGTGTTAGAGGCTTTCCTCAAAATTTTGCGACCTTTTGTTACCCATTAATTTTTAGATTTCTTCCCTCTGTTAACTCAGTTATACCCTGGAAGCTTTCTAGCTTCAAAAATCTTGTTTGTCTTCTAGTTATTTCCATGTCTTTTTGAATTTGTGCTCTTTTAAAATGATCTCTTTCTATTATTTTAGTGGGGGTAAGATGGACTAGAAATAAATACATTTGCTTCAATATGTCATGCCCTAAACAGAAGTCCCATTATTTTTTAACAACATAATTTAAGTTACTATTTACTAAAAACATTTTTTGTTTTCACACCTTTGTGACTTTGCTCATGCCTCCCATCTTATCTCTCTTTCCATCAGATCCAAAATATACAAATGACTTTCCCAAATACCTTCTAACCATCAGCTCACAACAGAAGTAATTTCTCCTTCCCCTAATATTCCACACAGTTTATTTTATTCTCCTCTGAAGTGTGGTTATTTGTACTCTCGCTGTCATATATCCCTGCTTGACTCCTTAAATAGGAGAAGGGGTTTCGTTTACCTTTACCTGAGATGCTGTCTCATACACAGTAATGATCAACAAATATTTCATTAACAACATAATAAAGTGAATACACTTTTCTTGGAAGGATTTTGCTGCCAATATATTCCTAATAATGTTTCTCTTTATTCCAAGGGAAATTTCTCTTTATTTTTTCAAATCATTTCTCACTTTATCTTGCAAAGATGCCAGCAGCTATGAGTATTCATTACATGTATTTCTCCTTTATTGTACATTTTCATGCTGATAATTAATTTAACATAATTTGAGTAAGGCGTAGCAAGAATACAAATGAAATCTAGTCTCTTTGTGATTTCTCTAAAATATCATGAACTCCACAGTGGGTGTTACAGTCTAGGATTGTAGAAGATACCACCAGTCCTGCTTTCTACACCTATTGTCACAATAATCACAGTACTCAGGACCTGGTTACATGCAAATAAAAAAAAGTGGAAACAACGGACACTCTAATTTGCTTTAAAATCATAAAACAATAAACTATAATCTTACAAGAGGATGGTAGACTTGTAATATAGTGTTTATATAACAGAACACACTGTCCTCCATTAGGTGAAAAGATTATCAAAGTTTATATGTCACTAGGTACTTGCACAGGTAGATTAAAATAGTCTTTACCTGGAGTAAAGACAGTCTATCCAATAAGTCAACCTATGATTTAATCAAGTAACCAAGATGGGAGGGACAAGGCTATTTCACAAGGAGGAAATATTTCTAATTTTACTCCATGGCTCACGGGCCCAGCCGCTCCGCGGCACGTGGGATCCTCCCGGACCGGGGCACGAACCCGTGTCCCCTGCATCGGCAGGTGGACTCTCAACCACTGCGCCACCAGGGAAGCCCCGAATGCATGTAATTTTAATTTTATTTTTAGTTATAAAGGAAATATAATAATGAGTGCCCTGATTATAAACTTCTTGAGGGTAGGAATTTTCCCATAGCCCTTATATAAAATTATGACTAGAGAAATGCCTATATTTATAAAATCAAGCCTATGGAATTTAATCTATATAAATACGTTAGTAGCCAAATATTTCCATTACCAACAGATGGTATTCACTGAGTATCAAGTTGTTTATTAGTACAAAAAATGGTTACTGTATTTGTTATTAAATCCCTTAAAACATGTCTGTTAAGCAAAAAGTAGTCTGAGTGACCAAATCATACTTAGAAGAGGCTTACGCATGTGGGTATGGTAACAATAAAAAGGAAGTAATGAGAAATGGTGAATGGAGCACCCCTGTGTAGGAGACACAGGAAATCATGTAACATATGGAAAGTGCCCAATTGACCGTGAAGTGCAAAAGATGAAAAAACCTGGTTGACAAAATGGAAAAAGGGAAAATAAAATACTGTATGTGGCTGGAAACACTGAATTAAGTTTGAATGTATATTAGCCCAAAATTAATTTAAGAGAAAGCCAGAAAGTTGTTCAGGAACTTAACAGTTAAGGATTGTGAAAAATGCAGCAGAAAAAGTTTTATCACAAACCACAGATAGATGCCATAGGTTCAAGGCTCAGTCAGTTTGGCACATAAGAGCAACCAGCATGCAAATCTACATAGTTGTACCAAGGAGTACCCAATTTTCAAAAGACTTAATGGATTTTTAATTGGAATAGAAATTATTTTGGAAAAGGACACCTGGTAGAATATGAGGAGCATAAATATTTTTAAAGCTTGAAAGGACGGCATCCATGGAATTCAAGTTAAAAATCCCTCAGCACTATACTGCAGAATTTCTCTATTGGAAATATATAGCTTAGATGGAAGAAGCATTAATTGATTTGCTCTGAAATTAAATAGACATTTATTATTTGGGATAGCCCTGGAGTAGCTAATAGAAATTATGGGGGTCCACTAAAATTGCTACAATCTTATAATGTTGAAAATCTGGGAGTCCTTACATATATAAAATAAAAACATCTGAAAAATCCAGAAGATGGAATACCACAGTAATGTAATCAAAAAGAGTCAGTCACAATGATATTACTAGCTACTGCTTCTATAACATATTAAGTATATGACACTTATATAGTGTTATTTTGCATTAAAAAACAATTGGTCTTTTGATAACTTTTTTCTAACAAATCTATTTTTCAAGAAGGATAATTGCTATAATCTGAATGTTTATGTTCCCCTAAAATCAATATGTTGAAACCTAATGCCCCATATGATGATATTAGGAAGTAGGGCCTTCCTTTCAGAGGTAATTAGGTCATGAGGGCTCTGCCCTTATGAATGGGATTAGTGGGCTTATAAAAGAGACCTGAGGATGTTCCCTCGCCCTTCACCCTTTGTGAGGACATAGAGAGAAGTCAGCTGTTCATGAACTAGGAAACTGGCTCTCATTAGATATAGAACTTGACCACGCAGACACCCCGGCTTAGACTTCAAACCTCCAGAACTGTCAGAAATAAATTTCTTTTGCTTATAAGCCAGTCTGTGGTAGTTTGTTATATCAGCCTGAATGGGCTAAAACAATAATGTTTGGATTCGTATATATCTACTTTACTGAATAATTCTTAAACTAGCCATTCAGAGCTAAGGTGAAGATCACTATTCACAATTTATCAACATGTATATATGTTACACCAACATCTACTTACATAAACTCTTTCTTCTTACCAATATTTTGTCAATATCCTCTCCATCATGGTATCTCCTTTGGAGTAGAAATTACTATCCCCATAGAGGAGGCACCAAAACTATAAAGTAAGGTTTAAAGAGCAGACAACTGTGCATAAGAATATCTAGTTCTTGGTAAACACTTAATTTAGCCTCTTTAAGAGTTTCCTCACTTGTAAAATAGCAATAATAATGTTTGTCCCCAGATTAACAGTTATTAGGATGTTAGGTCCTAGAACAGTAAGAAACCACCTCAAAACTACCACTGGCTTAATAATGACTATTCTTTAATGCTGGCTTTGTCCAGGCCACTCTAGGACAACTGTCTAGAAATAAAAGGTGTGCAGTCCATAATTTTAGTCTGTCCTGTCTCCAGGGAGATGCTGTCCTATGTGCTGACTCAGTGACCCAGGCTGCTTTGATGTCGGTGACTCATCTCAAGGTCTCTTCTAAGAAGCTGTCTCCACATCTTACTATAGGGAAACAGGCCTACAACTGGTAGTTTAGTGTGGATTAAAACAGGTAAAGGGCAATTGTAAGAGAATATGATGAGTTAATTAACAGGAATCATGTACAGAGTGCTATAAGAACAGACAAGGAGGGTATGTAACAGCCACGAAAGGTGGTCAAGATAGGTTTCCTATGAAAATCAATGCTGAAGCTCACTTCTGATTAAAAATTCCCAAATGAATTTGACTTAACAGCGAGCAATGTCAATCAAATATGTGCATTTATGTTACAGTTAGAAAATCTATTTTAAGAAAATATGAAAGGTTAAAAGTCATTTTAGAGGGACAAGAAATATCCTCTTTATTTTGGTGTTTCAGAACTTAGTGAAAAAAATCTCCATTAAAAACTTTGGTCATATTCCTTCTCTAAACTTAGTTTTTCTAGGCTGAAGTCAGAGAATCACTGGCATAGGAAATACAGCTAAAGAAATAATGTTGAAATATTTTTTAAAAAATTAAGAGATGAAGCAGAGAATAAGAAAGTCTAACAATTAAGAGATGAAGCAGAGAATAAGAAAGTCTAACAGATATTTAAGTCCCAGAAGAATATAGGAGATACAATCTTTGAAAACATAATGGTTGTGATTTTTCAAATCCCCTAGATGCAAGAAACAATATTTCCAGTGTGTCCCAAACATAGTAAGTGACAAGAAATCCATGCCTTGATATCAAAGTAAAACTGCTTAAGTAAAAAGACTTTGAGAAAATAATAAAATACCCAGAGAAAAAAGGCAGGTCATCAAAAAATGAACAATAATTAGACTAATGGAATGCTCAACAACACAAAATGAGAAGATGACTGAGTAATCTCTTTGAAGTACTGAGAGACAATCACTATTATCCTATAATTACATACCCGAAAAAAAAAAAAGAAAATTAACTCAGGAAGAAATACCAAAATTGAATATTCCCATAGCATTTAAAAAATAAATAGTTCATGAAATATTAAATACATAGTTATGCTTACATAAAGAATCATCATGATAAAGTTCCTGAAATGCTCTACAAAATTCTGAGAGAAAAGATTATTCTAATCTTTTTTTTTTTTTTTTGCAGTACGCGGGCCTCTCACTGTTGTGGCCTCTCCCATTGCGGAGCACAGGCTCCAGACGCGTAGGCCCAGTGGCCATGGCTCACGGGCCCAGCCGCTCCGCGGCACATGGGATCCTCCTGGACCGGGGTACGAACCTGTGTCCCCTGCGTCGGCAGGCGGACTCTTAACCACTGCGCCACCAGAGAAGCCCCTATTCTAATCTTATACAAGCTCTTCCAGAAGGGAAAAATCTGGAATACACCTCAACTAAGTCTACGAGGTTACTCTTACCTAGAAACCAAAATCAGATGAAAAAAAAACATTGGAATAGGAAGAAAAATAACAGGCTAATCTCTCTCATGAATATAAATATAAAAATAATAATGTATTGGTATATATGTATGTGTCAGGAGTTTAGCTGATCTAGGAGAGAGAGCTGAGCTGTTAGGTGTCAGTTAGGTGTCAGATTACCTGATTAAAGCAACAAGTCAAAAGTGGAAGCCTTTAATCACTCACTGCAATGGAATAAACAAGAGACAAAAACTGGAGACAGTGCTAACACCCCCATTTCATTTTTTCCCCCATGTAGTCGGCACATGGAATAAGAACTGTGAGGGGGCTCATATCGCGGTTGAGGGAGCCCTAAACAAAAGTATCCCAAGGTTGTATGGACCCTGGGGTCAGAACAGGGAAAAGGGGGAGGGCTAGGAGTGAAGTACCAGGTACTGAGTCAGAGTGGGAAAAAAGACCTTAGGTTTCCCCCTCTTCCCTCATAAGGAGACCTCAGAAGTGCCTGAAATTTATTATGAGATAGGCAGACTGGTAAAAAGCCAAGTAGTCAAATTCAAATGGCATCTCACCTTGCTGGGTCAAACAGGTCCAATATTTAGGTAGGTAGGTTGGTAGGTAGAGATTGAGAGACAGAGAAAATGAGACAGAGACAGAGAGAAAGACAGAGAGAGGTTAGGTGGATGGATGGATGGATGGATGAATGAATGGATGGATAGGTAGGTAGATGATAGATACATAGAATAGATATGAATATAAATGTGAAAGTTTGGATTTCTGAGTTTCTAGTAGCCTATCAATATTTTTCTTATTTCTGTTCTTATTTGTATCTTTAATATTAATTTATACTTAAAAATAAAATTCTCAGACAGGAAGAAGATAAGCTAAGCATAGTTCATTAAACTATAGCAGAAATAGGGACAGTAATTAGTTTTAAAACCAGTAAATATTTAATGTATAAGAAATTGGTATGAAGCAGTGCCTAGTTTTGTCTTTTCTTTCTAAATCTGAATATGGATAAGTTAAGGATAACCGTGAATTTCCACTCTACAAAGCAAATATTTCAATGTTTCCGCTTTCAGAGTATCAAATCTCAAATCTTATTCTAACAAATTACCTATAATATATGTTTAAGTATTGATTCTAAGAAAAATGTTAAAAGAATTCTAGAAAAATTCAAATTATCAATCCATACCCCCAATTATTATAACGGGCAACTATTGCAATGAAATTTATGATCAGAGTTAATATGGAATACTCTTTTAAAAGAAAATCCAAGGTTTTTGTATAGACTCCTTACTTTAAGAGTTTATTTGTATTTCAAGAGGACAGGTAGAGTTAAAAAAAAATACATTCCAGGATTTGTTCACATGTCATTCATTATTTGAAAATAACTGGAGAAGCAAGAGTGAGAAGTGAGAAAGGAAGGAAGAAATAAGAACATTGCCAACTGAAGTTTGATTAGAAATAAAACAATGATGACAAACCCACAGTTAACAACATACTCAGTGGTGAAAAGCTGAAAGCATTTCCTCTAAGAACAGGAACATGACAAGGACGTCCACTCTCACCACTTGTAATCAACATACCTTTGGAAGTACGAGCCATGGCAATCAGAGAAGAAAAAGAAATTAAAGGAATCCAAAGTGGAAAAGAAGAAGTAGAACTGTCACTGTTTGCAGGTGACATGATACTAAACATAGAAAATCCTAAGGATGCTACCAGAAAACTACTAGAGCTCATCAATGAATTTGGTAAAGTTGCAGGATACAAAATTAATACACAGAAATCTGTTGCATTTCTATACACTAACAACAACGAAAGATCAGAAACAGAAACTAAGGAAACAATCCCATTTACCATCGCATCAAAAAGAATGAAATGCCTATGTATAAACCTACCTAAGGAGGCAAGAGACCTGTACTCTGAAAACTATAAGATGCTGATGAAAGAATTCGAAGATGACATAAACAGATGGAAAGATATGCCATATTCTTGGATTGGAAGAATCAATATTGTCAAAATGACTTTACTACCCAAGACAATCTACAGATTCAATGCAATCCCTATCAAATTACCAATGGCATTTTTCACAGAACTAGAACAAAAAAATTTTACGATTTGTATGGAAACACAAAAGATCCCGAATAGCCAAAGCAGTTCTGAGAAAGAAAAACGGAGCTGGAGGAATCAGGCTTCCTAACTTCAGACTATACTACAAAGCTACAGTAGTCAGAACAGTATGGTACTGGCAACAACAAAAAAAAGAATTAGAGATCAAGAGATCAGTAGAACAGGACAGAAAGCCCAGAGAAAAACTCACACACCAATGGTCAATTAATCTATGACAAGGGAGGCAAGAATATTCAATGGAGAAAAGACAGTCTCTTCAATAAGTGGTGCTGGGAAAACTGGACAGCTACAGGTAAAAGAATGAAACTAGAACATTCTCTAACACCATACACACATACCAAAAAAACCCTCAAAATGGATTGAAGACCTAAATGTAAGACCAGATACTATAAACCTCTTAGAGGAAAACATAGGCAGACACTCTTTGACATAAATCACAAAATATCTTTTTGGATCCACCTACTAGAGTAATGAAAATAAAAACAAAAATAAACAAATGGGACCTAATTAAACTTAAAAACTTTTGCACAGCAAAGGAAGCCATAAACAAAATGAAGAGAACAACTGACAGAATGGGAGAAAATATTTGCAAATGATGTAACTGACAAGGGATTAATCTCCAAAATATACAAACAGCTCATGCAGCTCGATATTAAAAAAACAAACAACCCAATCAATAAAATGGTCAGAACATCCAAATAGACATATTTCCAAAGAAGACATGCAGATGGCCAGAAAGCACATGAAAAGATGCTCAACATCACTAATCATTAGAGAAATGCAAATCAAAACTACAATGAGTTATCACCTCACACCAGTCAGAATGGCCATCATCAAAAACAACAAATACTGGAGAGGGTGTGGAGAAAAAAGAATCCTCCTACACTGTTGGTGGGAATGTAAATTGGTGCAGCCACTATGGAGAACAGTATGGAGGTTCCTTTAAAAAACTAAAAATAGAGCTACTATATGATGCAGCAATCCCACTCCTGGGCATGTATCTGGAGAAAACTTCAAAAAGATACATGCACCCCAATGTTCATTGCAGCACTGTTTACAATAGCCAAGACATGGAAGCACATGAACTTATTTAGGTAACAGAAATAGGCTTACAGACTTAGAAAACAAATTTAAGGTTACCAAAGGGGAAAGGTGCGGGGAGGGGGTGGTGGTGGTAATAAATTAGGAGGTTGGGATTGACATATACACACTACTATATATAAAATAGATAATTAACAAGGACCTACTGTATAGCACAGGGAACTCTACTCAATACTGTGTAATACCCCATACAGGAAAATAATCTGGAAAAGAAGATATATGTATATGTATAACTAAACCACTTTGCTGTACACCTGAAACTAACACAACGTTGTAAATCAACTATACTCCAGTATAAACTAAAAATTAAAAAAAATAAAACAACACTGAACTTTTAAATCAAAAGAAAGTTCTTCTAACAATTTTCTAGTGAACATCTATTTCATAAAGAAATATCTGAATACTGACATCATCATCACCTAAATATAAAAAGGGAGCTAATAGTAAATCCATGATTATTAGATTATCAGCAATCAGAATACTGTGATGCTAACTTTCAGAGAACAGAACGTATGAATATCATTAGACTTTGCTATAATTTAAAGTAATATTCAAAAAGGGTTGTGACTTTATGATATAAAATAGTCCTTGACTTTCGTAATTCTTAAGCACTTTCTTTTATCATTTTGCTGATGTATGTTCTATTTTAAAATCAGAAGGATAATGGATGTGCTTCTTAAACTGTAAATTAGGTTTTCTATCAGAGCCTTGTCAGCGCCATGACAGGTGACCCACAGTGGTCTTGCCTCTGCAGCTCTCCTACTTGTCTGCTTCTCAAGGAGAGAGGGTCAGTCTTAAGGAAAGTGCAGGAGATTGCTGAATCCCTCAGGAAACATCTTAGGACCATAATAACATTTACTGCAAGCCATAATCATTTTATGTTCTCTCTAACAGTTTAAAAGCAGAGCTATACTTTGCTGTCACATGTATTTTTATTAATCAAGGGCATTCAAAGTTTGAATGGATATTGTAAGTGTGAAAGTCTGGATACTTCTGATTTGTGTCAGGCATGTTTTAAATTTTAGAAAAAAAATAGAGAACCAACCAGGATCATTAATTGATTTCATGAAAACAGAACCCACATGCACTTTAGTGGGTATTTTAATTAAATGTATTCTTAAATGTCATTAAAAAGAAAACCTGGTCCATTCAATGTAATTATAGAGATAAAAAAATGCACATACAGGGTAAACTCGTATAAATACTTAACATCAGAATATAAATCAAGGTTATACTTTGCTGTAAAACAGTATTGTACTCAAATCAATAGAGTTCCTCTCAGAATGAAAAGCAAAGACTCTGCTTGAGAAATGCAAAACGAATCTGCTTCCTAAATTGAAGATCCACTGTTCTATATGTAAAATTGATTTTAAAATCTGATATCTTTAGCATACAATAAGGTACAACTGGTAGTCTATTCACATAATGTAAATTAGCATCCACGATGAAAAGAACATGAAGTCAAAGTCCACGGGTATCTGTCATATTAAGCTCTGTTATGACCAATAAATATGTAGTTTTTAAAGTCTTAAAAAAGGTACCTATACATCTATGAGCTTTTAAACTAAACTCCACAAATAATATAAAGAAATGAATCCCAAGGCTCTCATGATTCCAGCTTCTTAACATCCCTTACAGATTCTCCAATGTGGAAAGAGAATGAAGTATATGGAGATCAAGGTCCTAAAAGTCATCCATCATAAATGAGCTTTTCAGCCCCAATTTTCAATGTTTCCACACAAAAGAAACTATGCCTTACATAACTCCTTGGCTTTTTTTAGTGTTTTCTTGGTTTGGAGTAAACTGATTCCCATTTTCAACCTGTCCAAATCCTTCTCAGTCTTAAAGACTCTTTGGAATAACATGTCTGCTATGAAGCTCCCAGGCAGAACTAGGTCCTCCTTCCTCCATAATTCCAGTGCCATGATGATAATGGCCTTTAATTCGATTCATTCATTCAACAATTACTTATTGAGAACGTACTAAATGCCAGTTAATATAACAATGAGCATGACAATGGAGTTCCTAGACCACATAAAGCTTACTAGACCAGTTTGTTTCCTTGTATCTTTAAAGACATTATAGATAATTTTAGCTTCACTCAGATAGGCTTTTGAAATTCCCCTTATTGGGTGTTTTATCTTAGGCAAGTCACTTAACCTTTGTGAATCAATTTACCCACCTATAAATCTGAGATCTTACCGTCTAAAACAGTGGTCCTAACCTGTTAGGCACCAGGCTGCACAGCAGGAAGTGAGTGAAGGTTGGTCTGTCGCTCCCCATCGCTCCCCATCACTCACATTTCAGCCGAACCATGCCCCTACCGGATCCGTGGAAAAGCTGTCTTCCCCAAAACCGGTTCCTGGTGCCAAAAAGGTTGGGGACCACTGATCAAAACACTGGGCTGTTATATTTAAAAGAGATACATAATCAGTACAGTGCTTAGCACTGAGAGTGGGGAAAAATACTCAAAACCAAAACATACCATGGTTTCTAAAGGGAATAAGCTACTTCATATTGGTGGGAAAATAAGTCTTGATCCTACTTCTTTCTATTTAAAGAGAATTGTAGTGAACAGAAAAAGGAAAGACAATTTTAAAAATGTACCAGCTCATCTGTATTGCTGGAGGTTAAGACACAGCCATAGATTGCACTTTGTTTAGCAGTGCAAACCAAGCATTAATCTTTGGATATGCAGACGTAAACCCATGGACAAGTTGAAGGGGGAGCTAAATGGTTCTTTTGGGGTTAAGTATAGGGATTTGAGTTTTTAGAGCAGCATGTAGGAAAGAAGTGTGAGCCAAAGAGAAGCGGGGAGAGTGAAGGCACCCAGCCACTTGGGGAGGTGGGATCCTGTGGGGGTAGGTGGCCAGAAAGAAAGCCACATAGGATTCCACTCTTCTATTTCCTCACACACTTCCTCCCCCCTCCTGCCTATCCAAGCCATCAGCAAACGCTGCCAGCCAGGCCATCTACCGTAAGTTTACGCAGTTTTCCATGTATGCACTGCGACCACCCTCACACGAGTCACCTGACTTCATGCCTAACCACTGCAAAAGTCTCCTTATTTTCTGCCCACACAGGCCTAATCTGTTCTGGGCACAACACCCAGAGTGACCCTATTACCATGGCACCATTATCTGAAAATCCTTCAGTGGCCTGTCCCACTCAGGATAAAATCTAAAGCCCTTTCAAAGGCCTACAAATCCCTGCACTTTCCAAGTTCCCATTCTCTCATCTCCTTTCCTACCATTTCAACTTTCTACCTGCTTCACTCTCCTCCAGTCACTCTGGCCTTCTTGTGGTTCCTCAATCATGTCAAGCCATGAACCATCACCACTGGCTTTGCCTGACACTTAAAATAATCCTTAGGGCTTCCCTGGTGGCGCAGTGGTTGGGGGTCCGCCTGCTGATGCAGGGGATGCGGGTTCATGCCTCGGTCCGGGGGGATCCCACATGCCGTGCAGCGGCTGGGCCTGTGAGCCATGGCCACTGAGCCTGCGCGTCCGGAGCCTGTGCTCCGTAACGGGAGAGGCCACAACAGTGAGAGCCCCGCGTACCACAAAAAAACAAAAAACTAGAATAAACACAATCAATCAAACAAAGACACAAGCAAATGAAATGGCAAAGGATGTGAAATATCAAGTTTATCAAAGAGATGACAGATATAAGACCCAGAGGAAATGCTACATAGATAAAGTGACTTGTCTTTGTCAGATGATAGGGTTAAAAAAAAAAAAAAAAAAAAAAAAAAATCCTTAAATTCCTCCTTTGCCCACAAGGCTCTTGGTGCCCTGGTCCTTTTCTATCTATTTCCTTGAGCTGCTCTTCTGTAATTGCCCCCTTTTCTCACTATGGTCCTCAAGCATCCAGTTTTCATTCTTGCCTCAGAAAGTGTGCCCTTACTCTTCAGTCAGTCCACCTGAAACTCCCCTCCTCTGATCACCACAGTATGGACTCCATCAACAGTTACTGATGTTGAAATGACAAAAGTCCCGCCTTTGTAATAGGCTGTTTGTGCCCCATGCAAATCCTTGGAGGTCCTGGGCGCTTCACAGATGACAGCACACACCTGCCACCTTCTCAGGAGGACTGAGCTTGGGAGACCGGAGAGGTCTCGCCCAGAGGGACCTGTGAGTGACGCTCCACCACCAGGATTAGCCAGCTCAGTAGCCATGCCGGACGGCTGCAGGGAGCATGAACAGCTCTCGTGCACAAAAGCCTCGCTCCCCTGCCTCAAATCAGGACTGAACCTTTGGTGCAACCTCTTCATGGGGTCAGGCTGAGGCTAGACTTCCCTTGGAGTCACATCTCTCTCTCCCTCCTGCTTCACATACTCCCTTCACAGGTGTCTCCTGAAAGCTCTCCCTTCACAAGTCACCTGCACAAGAATCCCTGCCTCAGGTTTTACTACTGGGCAACCAGAGCTAAGACACACACATAAAGATTTGAAGGTTTATTTTCAAGAAAAATAGTCCTAATATTGGACTGTGTTAGGACCTAATAGAACACTGTGCTAACACAAATACTATACCTAAAGCTGCATTTATATTATTGTAGGCAAAAATAATAGCTCACACTTAACCATACATTCTATTAAGTGAATTTTCAGTAATTCTATTTACCTAAGATTCTTGAATAGTAGATTTACTACCTCTATATATCCAACAAATACATGTCTCTTGTCCCCCAAAGTATATTCAGACCTGGTCAAGGTGGTGAAAAAACATTTGTTACCATAATTATTAGTAAATCTGGGAGGATAGTTCCTAAGAAAATAAAATTATGGCATAAATGTATTATAAAATTCACTCGAATGATATCCACCATTTCTCCTCCTATGTCTCACCTCAACTCTTATTCTTGTAGATGTTGGATCTGGACCTTTTATTACTGCATATTTTCTCACTGGCCAAGAATATTTTCAGAAACATTAGGTAATGTGAAAATTCTCATGGTTCACAAAACCTAGAAACCATACCTAGATGTACTCTCAAGTGCCAAAATCTTAACCTAACACCTACACTCTTATGAAGACAATATAAAACGTGGAAGGACATCTCCTCGACTAACAAAAGTATTCTTACTCCTAGTAGGACCAAGTTATTGTTTTATTCAAATCTGGTCTTAGAAATTTGCAAACAAGATCAATTTTAATCAATGGAAATCATCTGAATATTTCTATTTTTGGGAGCTGTTTCTCTTATTCAAAGAATATTCCTCTACCCACTTATTCATATTAATAATAAAGGACATTCCATGTCAATTTATGCAGAAGTAGCGTAATTTTTGTTCAATGGCTAGGAACACGAAGGCTTTTATTTTCACTCTAAAATGTGAAGTATTTCCCTAAAGCTTTGACTTGTTTGGGTCAAAAGCACATCATCTTTTGAGTGAAAAACACTTAAATACTATTCATGTTCAAGATTTCAAAAATGTGTACTATTTTTCTCTTGAAAAAAATTCTAAATTTTACATATACATGATTTTTTGTTTGTTTAAGGCTAAGAAAATGGCTTATTTTCAAGTCATGGTATAGACCTCTACATCCTCAAACTAATAAAAATAGCTAACATATGTTTAGCAGGCAATGGTCTTAATGTTTTGAATATATTAGCTTATACTCCATATCTATATGAGGTATATACTCTGATTATCATATTTTATAGGTAGAGAAACTGTGAAAGAGAGAAATAACTCACTCAGCAAACAGAGAGTATAGCTGGATTTCTAAGCCAAGCAGTCTGACTCTGCTGTTCATGTTCGTAATGATTACAGTATAGTGCTTCTGATACGCTCTTAATGATTACAGTATAGTACATACCCCCATCTATAATTATCTATGGATCAGTACAAATACCATATATAATGTACTAAGTAGTCAGTCATACAACAGCTAGCTGAAAACTGGGCAATTCAAGATCAGATAGAAACTGACTTCAAAATCCTACACATAGGCTGAAAAAACGCGATAGTCAAGAGAAAAGAAAAGAATGTAACTTTATGGATATTTAGAGTCATGCACAAGCATCAACTGTTTGCATATCACAGGAGTCTAGAGCTGGAAGAGGTTTTAAAAATAAAACATTTCTGGGACCTCCCTGGTGGTACAGTGGTAAAGAATCTGACTTCCAATGCAGGGGACGCGGGTTCAATTCCTGGTCAGGGAACTAAGACCCCACATGCCGTGGGACAACTAAGCCGGCGCGCCACAACTATTAAGCTTGCGTGCCTCAACGAGCGAGCCGGCGTGCTGTGCCGCAACCTGCAGAATCCACGCGCTCTGGAGCCCCCATGCCACAACTAGAGAGAGAAAACCTGGACGCCACAACTAGAGAGAAGCCCCAGCACTGCAACGAAGAGAACTTGCGCCACAGTGAAAGATTCCCACATGCCTCAACAAAGATCCTGTGTGCTGCAACTAAGACCCCACACAGCCAAAAAAATAAATAAAATAAGTAAATAAATATTAAAAAAATACATTTTTAATGTCTCATTTAAAGAAGGTAAGAGATCAAGGAAAATAATGATTTGCAAAATAGTACACAGCTGTCTGATGCGAAAACTAAAAGTAAAACTAGGGTACTTTGACACCCAAGCCACTATATCTTACTGTTTCATTTATACATAGCAAACATGTCATATTTATATATTGAACTATATGTTCCTTAATCTTCTAATGCCAGTTTTATCTTATTTTCATAATATACAGAGATATCCAGAAAGGATAATGTGAAAAGGAAAGTTATAGGGCAATATCATTTATTAACATACATATAAAATTCATAAACAAAATATTAGTAAACTGATTCTAAACATATGATCATCTCAATAAATATAAAATTATAAAATCAATATCTGAAATAGAAACGTTAAGTAAACTGCAATAATCTTAAGGGAATCTAAAGTAAAACTATAACAAATACTACACCTTATCATGAAATACTGAAGGCTCTCTTTGTGGAATCAGGAAGAAGGCAAGGATGGCAACTACTATTTATCCATCCAACAATGAACTAGAAGGCTAACCTAATCCAGCAAGATAAGAAAAATGTTACATGGATTGAAAAAGAAGAAATAAAAAATTTTCAATCACATATGATTACGTATGCAAAAAGTCCTAAAACTCAACACATACATTATTAAAATTAATAAGCAAGTTTCACAAGTTTCCTGTAGAAAAAAAATAATTGTACACGTCAAAAATTAGAAAATGTCAAAAACCATACCATGTACATTGGCATAAAAACGTACTAAGGAATAAATATCAAGAAATATATGTAAGGTCTCTATAGAGAATATTATAAAACTTTATAAAGAGAAATTAAAAGAGACCTATATAATGAGTGATATACCACATTCATGGCTTAGAAGATCCAACATAATAATGATGCTAATTGTCACCACTGACATATCACTGTAATCCAAATAAATATCCAAACTCTTTTTCTGTAACTTGACAAACTTTATATGGAAATTCTAAGGACCAAGAACATCCTAGTCACTCCTGAAGAAGAAAAATGTTGGTGGACTTACATTTCTGCATAACAACGCACAATATAAAGTTACAATGAGCAAGACATAAGACAGTAGAACAGAACAGTGAGTCCAGAAACAAATCCAAGCATATATGAGTATTTTATCTTGCACTGTGCAGCCATGGGGAAATGGTGGTGTTTTCAGAAAATGGTGCTGTGTCAACCAGATACGCAGATTGACAAAATGAAACCAGATCCTTCCTTACAGCTTACTCAAAAACTGACTACAGGTGGACTGTAGATCTAAATGGGAAAAGTAAGGATATTTTTATAGACTCAAGATAGGGAATGATTTCTTAAGACAAAGAAGGTACTAACCATGAAGGAAAAGATTGACAAATTTGACATTAAAATTAATGTTTTGAAAAAAAAAAATTAATGTTTTGCTTATCTGAAGACTCAACTAATTGAGTGAAAAGACAAGCCACAGAAGGGGAGGAGACATTTACAGAACATATAGCCGATAAAAGATCTAAAGATGTATAGTATATAAAGAGCTCTCAGAAATCAATAATAAAAAGACAGACACCAAATAGAAAAATGAGTAGGACAGTCCAATGAACACTTCACAAAGAAGATATTCAAATGGCCAATAGGCAAATGAAAAGCTGTTCAACCTGGTTATAAATGAGAGAAAAACAAAATAAAACTGTAATGTCATCCTACACAAACCTCAGATTTGATCAAATTAAGAAGTATGACAACAATGAATACAAACATACATATTTGATTAAAAGGCATAAAATATTTCTGTAAGACACACAAATACCTGGCTGCATCTGTAAAGGAGAAATGAATAGAAAGACTTTTAGTGTATGCCCATCTGATTTTTAAGCTACTATTAATTACCTGTTTAATCTATTACCTATTCAAAAATAACAAAAAGTATACAGTACAGTACATGTTATCTAGACAGATGTTTTTCTCCCCTTGGCCTAACTTACTGAGTAACAAATCTAAATTGTGTAAACAATTTCAACTGTGCATCAGGGTGACTAGTACTTGGAAACTTCTCTATATTTTTTGCCTGTCTTAGCTCTTAACAGGAAGACAAGAACACACTTCTAAAGATATAGTCTATTTACCCCTATACAAAACACACATATGGTTTCAAACTTCCTTCTGAAGTATATAGTGGAATGAAGTACCCAACACTAGGGTCCAAGTACCTAGCATGCAACATGTACTCAACAGTACATAAATTAGGTAATACATCATTTAGACTATGTCGCATATATTATATATTTTAATATTTTTCTGCTAAAGCAGATTTCTTTGTTTAGGGTCTGGCACTATTTATAAAAATAGAACTAAAGTTAAGTACCACAATTTTCTTTTCCCTGACACTCTAGAGCTGAAGCGTGCCACCACACTATCTCTTATCAACCAGGGGCTTATTGTTTACAGATGCTCTGTTCCATTAACCCTCTTTAGCAGGTTTGTCTTTTATGAATACTTGGTTTCCTAAGATTTATGGGGGACTGGGATATTTTGTTTTAGACTTTAAAAGTCACATATAACTTTCTAAATTTATTCTCGTTGAAATCAGGGAACCAATGGAAGTCTCCAGAAAAGTTGTTCGTGTTAATGGAAATGTGTACCACTGGAATATGCTGGTTTATCATCACTCCTCATCCCCATAATTCCTGCCTGCTGAAGGCCATTTTGCTCTTCTCCTTTTTCTCCTCATTTCTTTCATTAATATTCACTTTGTCGGGCTTCCCTGGTGGCGCAGTGGTTGAGAGTCCGCCTGCTGGTGCAGGGGATGCGGGTTCGTGCCCTGGTCTGGGAGGATCCCGCGTGCCGCGGAGCGGCTGGGCCCGTGAGCCGTGGCTGCTGGGCCTGCGCGTCCGGAGCCTGTGCTCTGCAGCGGGAGAGGCCACAGCAGTGAGGGGCCCGCATACTGCCAAAAAACAAAAAACAAAAAACAAAAAAAAAATTCACTTTGTCAACTCATACAAAAGACAAACCTTTAAAGACAATTAGAGTTCAGCTTTTCTTTTACATGGTAAAAGGCATACATTGCCTTTTTGCTGTATGTAAAATAGACCTTCACTTCTTCTAGGCTATCTTTATTACCAGATGTTAAAAATTCGTTCTTCAACTGAATTTTTTGCGTTAGTTTTATGTCTTCTTGGTCAGCAGTTGAAATGTTTCAGATGATTGGCTTCTCAATAACTAACATTTTATTGTTTCATATTTTTTCCTATGATGTGTCTTATAGGAATGAATAAAATGAAAACATTTCATTTTGTGTAAAAAAAATAGTTCAATGTAAAAACAAATTAAATATGTAACAAAGGCATTTGGTGTTAAAAAAAAAATCAATCCAGAGGGTTAATACTGACCACAGTATTCTGAAGAGAAGCATTTTGGGGCTGGAGGGTGAAGATTTTATCAATGTACTGTTGAGGATGACAGGCGGCATTTAGGATGGCAGACAAGTATGATGACAGTACTTGTTCTACCTCCATTTTTCTTCAACCAGCAATACACTTTTCCAGTTTCCACAGCTACCCAATCAATTTCTGATTACAAATGCAAGCAGAGCAATTTAGGCCCAGACTAGGAAAAATGAAGAGTATATTTGAGATTTAGAGAAATTTGAAATTAGCCCATATCACTTGGAGAGGCGCTATTTGATATTCACAATTAAGATGAAGACTAAAAAATTATAACTGAATTTTATAGAAAACTCTGATTCTTTTTTATTGTGTTTTGCAAAGTTACAAAAGATTTCAGGACTGCTGCTAGATGAATGGCATCATTTAATTATAGCAGCTGAACTGAATTAAAGCAGAAACAAATGACAATTAGTCACAGATGTTTAAACAAAATGGGAATGTGAATAATCTCTATTTGTTTGGATTAATGCATTTAGTTGCCAAATCACAATATAAAATCCTTAGATGCGAACATTTTTACTTAGATTTTTATTATTTACTTAAAACATAAGGATTATCCTCACTAACTATAACAAAACAGAAAACACCAACATGGTTAGATGTTATGCTGGTTTTAAAGTGCTTCCTAAAAAGAAAAAATGAAAAAATGATAAAAGTGCTTGAAGCATACATAGAATCCAAATAAAAATAATGTATATGGCTTGGAACCACTTTTCACTAATATAAAAACTTTAGGAGAAGCAATCTTCCTTACTGAATTAAGTGCATTTGTAAAACAAGGTAAAGGCCAATGAAGTGATTAGGCAAACACGAAATAGTACCTTAGTGACTCGGCATTAATATGCCTTCCTGAGCACATAACTTACTACCACGAGTGGCTAAAGCATCAAGGAGATTAGAACCCTATAAAATCCTTGAAAAGGTCTGGTGTGTAGGACAGGCCAATTACATGTCAGCAGATTTGGGAAAAATCATCTTCTGAGCGCTTACTACGTTTGATTCCCATGTTGCTGAGTACGTGTCTGTTTCACTGTAATATTTCATTTAATCTCCATGAAAACCCTCTGAAATTGTAGTAGTCTTTCCATCTGCTGATGAAGCATTTGAGGCTTTGCAAGTTTAAAACCAGTGTCAAACACTGACAGAGACTATATGAAGGTAATAACTTATTTGTGACAAACCATAGTATTTAACATGTGAAGAGCATTAATTACAGACGCCACATGAAACATTTTCCAAGAATTTTACTCTCTTGGCTGAAGATGGATAATCTAGTTACAAATGCCTTGTCTAGCTTTCCGAAACAGGATTTTGTTATCTTGCAGTCAGGTCAAATCATTTGGTCACCACAAAAGATCTGCTGATTTTTTCCCAAGGCTTAGGAATTCATGATCTAACTTACGATCCTAGAATACTTTTAATGAGTAAAATGACAGTGTGAATGTTTAAGAAATAATTTTTCTGAATGCTATAAAAATTTTTATTGGTTCATTATTCCAGTTTAATGTACTATCGTTCAAAATTTCAAAATTCACTAAGTAAATTGCATATGTGCATCTAGGCCAGCGTGAAAGCTAGCTGTTGGTCCTTGGCTGAAATAAATTTACGGTTCCTTATAAAATGTGAAGGATTCCTAAGATGTCTTTGAAAGAAAATAAATGAAGGCAGATATAAATTTGAGTGTTATGTATAAGTTATAAATAAGTCTCAACAAATGAAGCAAAATGTTAAAGCACTAACTACCATAGCTTTTAATTAGAGATCTTAAATATTAATATCTTCTGGATAACCTGTAATGGAGACAGTGAGTGGGAACACAAATATATTTAGTGGAGAAACTTATGAAGACTATATACGTAATACCATATATAAATCAATGATGGATGTTTTCAGATTATGACAATTGTGCTGTACACAGTGATACAATTTACACTTATTAAAATAAGAAATAACAACTATATTTTTCTTTTATTCCATGTAAATACTACAGGCCTAAGAGAACAATCCTCATGTAATAAGCAGGCTTACACTGTACATACTCTGTGAGATCTTTCAAATGTCTCAAAGATGACAAGGATGAACTTATCTTTCCATTAATAACTTCATGTCCCAGCTGGGGGTAAGGCTGACATGATGTGGTTTTGATCCTCTCTACTTCTTGACAGTTGGTACAGCTCATCCACTCTTAGGTATTTAACCAAGAAAGATAAGCACACATCCTTACAAACACCCGTACACCAACATTCATAAAAGCCGTTTTTTTGTTTTTTGTTTGCGGTACGTGGGCCTCTCACTGTTGTGGCCTCTCCCGTTGCGGAGCACAGGCTCCGGACGTACAGGCTCGGCGGCCATGGCTCACGGGCCCAGCCACTCCGCGGCATGTGGGATCTTCCCAGACCGGGGCACGAACCCGTGTCCCCTGCATCGGCAGGCAGACTCTCAACCACTGCGCCACCAGGGAAGCCCATAACAGCCGTTTTTAACAGCCATATACTGGACACTACTCAAATGTTCACCAACAGTGAATGCTTAAACAAACTGTGCTATATTCATATGAATGAAATACTTCTAGCAATAAAATGGAATGAAGTATCAATACATGCAACAACATGGATACATCTCAAAATAATTATGCTGACTGAAAAAGAAGCCAGGAAAAAAAGAGTATATTCTGTATAATAAAAGGCAAACTCATCTGTAGTGACAGAAAGCAGAGGTAGGAGAACGAGAGAGAGGGAGGAATTACAAAGAGGCACAGGAAACTTGGGGGTGATGGACAAGTATTTTGATTGTTGTGATGGCTTCACAGCTGTATATGTATGCCAAAATGTATCTACTTCTATACTTTATGTAGTTTATTGTCAGTACTTCAATTAAACTCTTTTAAGAAAAGATACAGTAGTACATTATTTCCACATTTGAAATAACTGCATTAAAATATTTAAAATAAGAAAGAGTTAAGAGGTAGAACTGAAGGAGTGTGGGCCTGGGGTCAGATGGTGAGAGCAGACATAGGCTAGCGACTGGTTAAGTCCTGATAAGCTATTCTCACAATTTTATCTATCAACTGTGTGCATGTATCACACTGACACTTTAAGAAATAATTTTCATTTTGAAAAGCAACTGACAATGAAAAGATTATATGGCTCTTCACCATAAACTCAATGTAAGTTCTGAGTTTGTTTTCCAATATTTTAATATATTTCAGCAGATTTACTCCAACCTACTTTCATTACTGACAAATGTCACTTCTTATTATTACTTGTGGATGACTGAACAGGGATAGAAGTGAGATCTATGGTTTCAAAGCAGAGTAAAATTAACAAGTCAGGCCAATTATTTAACAGAATAGTAAAAGTTAAAGTGCAACTGAAGTTGTCCACAGGAGCCTGACAGTGGACACAATTTTTCAGCATGCTTAACATCTGCACTCCAGAATGCTCTCCATCCTTCCCAGAGGGCGATGTTAGCCTGTGCGTCTCCCAAAAGGACGCTAAGGGTTTAAATACCTTTATGGTTTCTCTGAGCCTCCTGCCTCCTGTTCCTAACCTTTTTTGCCTGGGTCTGGGTCTTGGTCTTTGGGACTGTAGATTTGGATTTTGACTCAAATATTTGGCTGGCTCAGCTGAATCCTGTTAAGCTGTCTCCCAGATCTGTCTCATCTTAAGTCCTACCCTGACTGAATCAATCTGGTTGATTCTGGGTTTGCCAGTGTCAGCACTGGATAAACCTCGTGTTTGTACTACGTAAGTCACTGGAAGTATTTCAGTCATGTTCAATATATGCAATACATTGGTGCTGATTCATGCCCTTGAGATGCTCCCAAGGTTTTTGATTCCTTTGGTTTTTATAGGTCCTAATCTAAAACACCATTCCTGTGATTTTTAACGAAGGATCAAGTGTTGACAAGTTTCAATTCAAAGTAGCTTCTATTCATATAAATAGAAGGCCGAATGTGACCTAGAGAAGGTCTCTTTTACCTATAAGGAAGTTCTTATCAATCAGTCACCTATATTTTTTCTACAGGTGATGAATAGGAAGGAAATGTATAACAGGTGTAGATGGACATTCACAGTAGAATTACTTTCACAAAATAAGGTAGGCTTAAACAAGAAATACAGCTGAGCATCTCTGATGTCTAGAATGCTGTGCAAAGTGTTGAGAGGCACAGGGACAAAGAGTTATAAGACACTGGCCGTTGAAAGTTCATGCTTATCTTATGAAAGCTATATTTGATGAATTTCTTTTAAAACATTTTCATTTACTCCTAAAAGTGACAAGAGATAATTTTGTGTATGTAAATCCTGGTGAATGTGTGTATGATCTAGTGTAATCATGAGTAAATACGATACATCATTTACTCAAGAAATTCCAAAGGGAAATAAAGCATATACAGAGGCATCCCTCATTATTGCTTAAAAGTACTAATATTTATTTTATACAACTGTTGCTGTTTTATGTCACTAATCACTACATTATATAAATTCTAAAATATGTTTAAGTATAATACAGGGTTAAATTAAAATAATATTTTATGTTCATGTGAAAACAATTTTACTTAACTTTGAAATAAAGTTATAGTTTTATCACGTAAAATAAAATTTTTTAAAAATACAAAGTGCAGGACACATAAGATTTGGTAAAGGATTTACTGTTTGTCTCAGGGACTATTTATTCATATCTACTTTGATTTAGAACAGATAATCTGTGAAATATATTTCTCTGTGGATTCTGTTCTAAGTAAAAACCACAAAGGGAAGGTAGTTAGCCATGATCTATCTTGTACTTTTTACTTTATTTTGCATTTATTATATAAGCATATTTTTTCTAGTCTTACTTTCCCTAGTCTATGCTACAACAATGACCTTAACTTGAATTGCTTTAGGAAGATACTTCTAAAATATAAATTATTATTTATATGACATAATTATTATTTATAATATAATCAATTCACATGCTTTTCCCTAAATGATAGTAATTTTGGTAAATAAGTAAATTCATGTATAATAATATCTGAAATTTTTGTTTAGGCTATGATTCTTAAATGTATATGGAAAACTTAAAAGTAAATCTCTCTCTGAACATAACACTACTCTACCACAGAATAACTGAATTATCTTACACTTGCTTCAGAGTTTCAATTCTTGTATCGCAAATATCAAACCTAAATGACGCTTGCCTCACTTTCCAGGTCCTACAAAATCAATGGTCATCCTATGTATTAAACTTCGGTGTGCTTCACACCAATACATGGTTACTAATTAATAAGGAGTCTGCACCATCCCCCCTCCCCCATCTCCAGTGTAACAGCTGGATTTTTAAGTTAATTCTTATTAAGGAAGCAGAAGCAAAACCAATAGGTCTTCCTGAATCCTCTATTTAAAATTTCATTTTAAGGACTTAAATATGAAATATACACACTGAAATATAAATACATATTTTCCAGAAAATAAAATAATTGAAATACTATAGACAGGTTCTAGTACTCTAGATCCCTCAAGTAAGTATGAGTAAAGATTGTGACCCATGGTTGGGTCATTTTCAGAACTCCAAAGCAGGAATTTGCTAGATCGTTTGACACAATTAAGGAGAAGCAAAAGAATACATCTTGACGTGGTTTTCCCCATTATTTTCCGGTTATTGTTTTTAACTTGTTTTCTTTTGTATTTTTCTCCTTCCTTATCAAAATCACAAGAGCCATAAACATTTAATGATATAAGTGGATTTCAGCAGTTAGTTATGTTTTTAAAATCTTCAAACAGTTTAGATAACCTAGGAGAAATTACTGTCTCATGGACTATTAAATAGGAATACAGAAAATAAACAGGCATACCAAAACATATCTGCCTATTTTGAGTTTGTTTAAGATGGACCTAATCCTTATCACTCATACCATAACATTAAATAGTAACAATACTTTTATACAGATGTTCTTTGTAATCTTCTGCTCTTAGACAAATTATCTGGAATTAACAATCCAGAATAAGTATAGGCAAAAAAAGTCTTTTTTCAAGTTTCCATAGACCATTTCTAGAAAATGATCCTATTCTAGACCAATAATGTTAATAAACTCCAAACAGCTAAAACTGTAGAAACCAAATTATATAACCATCAAGCAACGAATCTACTAATAAAAAAAATCATGATCAAAACATGACCATAAAACCCCAACCAACAGGGAAAATAATCCCTCACAAACAACAATCATACAAAAGAGGAAAGCAAAAATAAAATTACATGTCTTTTTTAATAACAAGACCAATAATATCTATTAAAAGTAAAGGCATTTTATTTATTTATTTGGCTTCTGGGATCTTAGTTCCCCGACCAGGAATCGATCCCCGGGCCCCGGCAATGAAAGTTCTGAGTCCTAACAACTGGACCACCAGGGCATTCCCCAAATAAAGGTGTTTTAAAAGAAAGCCATGAAATACATATTCAAATCAAAAACTCAGTAAAAATTTTTTATAAGGGAGATCAAGAGAAAAAAAATGCAAGAGTAGAAATAAAAAAATCTGTTGTCAAAACCAGAAGAATTAGTATAAAAATTGAGAAGACAGTATATGAAGAGAGAGAAAAAAAGAGCAAAACAAACCTAATGAAGAAAAAGAAGGCATAAATTAGCAACAAGGATATAACGGCAGATAGTAAAATTTTAAATATATTAACAATGTCTGTATGATATGATGATTACAATTTTACTCAAAAGCATGTAGTGATGCTTTTTGGGAATAATTCAAGAGTGATTAATTCTAGTAAAAGGGGTTTGATATTTATTTTCTTTTTTCTCTTTTAGGTATTTTCTTAAAACCCTACATAAGTTTTCATTTTTATAATGAAAATAATTTCTCAAAAACACACTATTAAAAGGAAAACATGTTGAAATCCAATAAATTATTTTTGCAGAATGAAAGCATAGTATACATAGTGTTAATTTTCTTCCCAAAGGACAGTTTTAGTTTATAGAAACATCATTTTGTTCTAGCAGCAAAGAACTCCAGGAAGATAGGTTCCTCCTCTTGCCCCAAAGGATGAGTAAAACTTAGCAATCCCATCTCCCCATCTGTTATAGAATGAAAGTTTGTGTACCTCAAAATTCATATGTTGAAGCCCTAACCCCCAAGATGATGGTGTTTGGAGATGAGGCCTTTGAGAGGTAATTAGGGTTAGATTAGGTCATGAGGGTGGGTCCTTTTGGATGGGATTAGCAGCTTTATAAAAAGAGTATGAGTGAGTCTCTCTCTGCTTGCATGCACAGAGGAAAGGACATGTGAGAACACAATGGGAAGGTGGACCATGTGCAAGCAGAGAAGGTAGCTCTCACCAAGAACTGAATTGGCCAGCACCTTGATTTTAGCCTTCTCATCCTCCAGAACTGTGAGAAGTAAATTTCTGTTGCTTAAGCCCCCCAGTCTGTGGTATTTGTTATGGCAGACTGAGCTAAGACACTACCATGGCGTTAATACCTAATTTTGGATAAATAAATATAAGGGACTTGTTGTGGCTTGCTGGGAAGGATTTAGCCCCCTGATAAATGAAAGAGATATCAATAATTTATATTTGTTTTTTAAGCTAAACATCTCATGATTAAATAATGTACAAGAATGTAAGAATGATTTAATGTTAGAATGCCTGATGATGTTAACATTAACAGACTGAAGGAGAAACAGCTTATGATTATCTCAATAAATGCAGAAAGTATCTTCGATAAAACTCAATACTACTCACAATTTTTTCAAAAACTCTTAGCAAATTAAGAATAGATTACTATTGTCCAAATTATTCTGTACATCCAATATAATTTAATCCAAATCCCAAAAATGATTTTCATAAAATTTGACAACTCATTCTAAAATTCTTATAGATGGTAAGAGACCAAGAATGTCAAAGAGGATGGAAACAAATTTGGAGAACTCGTCTTACTAAATATCAAGATTTACGAAGCTACAACAATTAAGACCATGTGATGCTGGCTTAGTGATAGATAAATAGACTAATAGGACAGACTAGAGAGTCGCCATTTACTATTTATAAATGGTACTAGATGGGTGGCTCTGCATATGGAACAGATCAAATTAAAGCCTTACCTCTCATCTCAAAAAATGAATTAGTGACTAAATAATAATCTATATGTAAACATTACAAGAATAAAACATGTGCGAGAAAACAATATATCAGGATCAAAAAATATTTCTGAAACTAGGCACAAAATATACAAGCCATAATGGGAGAATCTGATAAACATAAATATTTAAAATTAAATCTACAATTTCTGTTCATCAAAGAAAATGCAAAAAAAAATGTATAATGACAAGTCACAGGCTAGGAGACAATACGTTGGGTCCATATCCAGAATATGTACATATCCAGAGTATATAAACAACATCAATATATCAATAAGAAAAGGACAGACAACCCAACGGGAAAAATGAGCAAAGACTAGAAATAGGCACACCACAGAGGAAAGAGCCCATATGATAAACTATGAAAAGAAAATATATCACTAGTTATCAGGGAAATGCAAAATTAAAACAAGATAACATTTCATGTCCTTCAGATTGGCACCATTTTTAGTCTGATATCACCAAATGACTAGGATTTGGGAAACAGCTGTTGGTAACTATATATATAGTTATATACATACATCTAACTATATATGTATAAATATAAAACTTTGGAAAGCAATTTGACAAGCTCTATTAAAGTCGAAGTTGAAGCTATACCTCCTTACCAACAATTCCACAGATGGTGAACTTTGGCATATGGCACAGGGAGTCCTAACCAAGGATGATGTGATGCTGCAATGTACAAACCTAACAGTCCCTCAGTAAGAGAATGAATAAACAAACTGGCTTGTTCATGTGATGGAATATGATATAGCAGGTAAACAAATTTCCTACAAGTGTTCCTGCTATAACAGGACAAATATTCCTGAAAAACAAACTGTTCTGCAAAGTGGCTTACTAGAAATGATCAGGTGTATGGGGAAAAATTATGGGAAACATAATGTTTAAGAAGCTCATAAAAATCTCTGCGACTTTATAACCAGAGCACATATTAATCATTCTGATAAAAATGTACTAGCATAGTTAAAATTATTAAATTTCTAACCTTTGAAAATGAAATCCTGGAGTAAATATAGTGCTGTACCTTTAAAGAAAATGATGATAGGAGGTGCTGTAAGGATGTACAAAGATGGAGCTTGCTTCATACTAAGTATCAATACTTCTAAGAGCAAGAACACAAACAGAACCAGGAGAAGTTGGTACTGTGGGCATTACTTCATATTACTTCGTACTACTCTGTCATCATGCTGCCTTTAGCTGTTAGAATACTTTTCAATTAGCTGCTCTTACTTGGCACAAAATATTAAAAACATGGGGAAGATTACATATGAACCTCCTATTTATACAGACATTATTCCCCTGTTTATGAATTGAATATGAGCTCAAAGGCATTACAGAAATATGCACAGAATAGCTCAGGTGGAAAGGCAAGAACAATGCCCAGATTTTAATTATACACACACACACACACACACACACACACACACACATATACAGAGTTACAAAACGTATGGATGCATATACATATGAACCACTTATATTTGGAAGTGATATACACAAACTTTAGGATCTTGGTTATCTCTAGGGATGGAAGGATGCAGGGTTGGAGAAGGAATGAGGATCCTTTAGCAAGGATCTGTTTATTTTTCTATAAGACTAGAAGTTTATTTAAAAGAATATGACATTATTATAACAAAACATTATTCTTTATAAAATCTAGATGAATACATGCCTATTTCCCACACTTATTTGTATACTTACATTGTTCAAAATGTAGAAAAAGCATGATTAAAATAAAACATGAGATTCAATGGGAATGTTATTAGATTAAAAGAGGCTGGATATAAAATAAATATAAATATTCTTAGGAAAACTGACACCTATAAACATGAAGTGATAAAATATATTACTACAAGTGAAGACTATTAAAACATGACAATTTTTTTTGCAAGTGATTTATATGATCCTTGCAGTTTCAAAGGGATGTTTCAGTTTTGTATGTTATTAAAAGATCGTCTGGAATACTAAACTGGTAAAATGTTAAAATTAAAAATCAACATTATGGGGCCTCCCTGGTGCCGCAGTGGTTGAGAGTCCGCCTGCCGATGCAGGGGACACGGGTTTGTGCCCCGGTCCGGGAAGATCCCATATGCCGCGGAGCGGCTAGGCCCGTGAGCCATGGCCGCTGAGCCTGCGCGTCCAGAGCCTGTGCTCCACAACGGGAGAGGCCACAACAGTGAGAGGCCCGCGTACCGCAAAAAAAAAAAAATCAACATTATGGATATGAATTAACAGGAGAGATTAGCTTCACCAGTTTCTAAACATATTACCGAGTTATGATAGTTTAAACTGTGTTACACTGGTTAAAATTTCCTCTGAAATATCTCTGATTATTATGTATAATTATAATACAATAAAAGAATAACACAAATCAGCAAGGAATAGAACACTGCTTAATAAATAAATGTCTTTGGAAAAATTGAATAGCATAATACTATGTCCCTAAAGGTTCTGAACCTCTATTAAACACGAATTCAATCAACTACAGACACAATTAGAACAATTAAATCACAATCTTAGAGGATGGACCTAGAAATCAGTATTTTTTAGCTACCCAGGTGATTACAATTTGCAATCTCTGAACCACAGCCTTAGATGTTTCAAATCCATTTATAATATGTATTATGAATGGGTTTCAGAGGTGCTGAGATATTGATCCCCTCAACATGCTGCAGGTGGGGAAGGTGGATAGCCGGCAGGGCTGGGGTACTTAGAAACCTCAGGCCTTTGCCTCAGGCCACAAGGAGAGAGTACAGCAGGCAGAGTCAAGCATTGCAGGGAGTGGTATAGATCAAACTTTCATCAGAGTCTTCAGATTCTAAAGAACTCTGATTCAGTAATTCTACTTCAGAAATTATATTTCAAAGAGATGTTTTAAAATGCAGAAAAATTGTATAAAAATATTAACTTTGTCATTATGTATAATAGCAAAAACCAGAAAGCAACCTGAGCGAATTACGAAAGAAATTATGGCACATTCAAAGAACAGAATTCTATGAGGTTTTTTTAAATGCGCAAGAGGAGTTTGTAATGATATGTAAAATATTAGCAAGTTAGAAGGAATCTGTATAATTTCATAGAAGGTATTATAATTATACACAATACAAGCTAAATATGCAAGTTATATAAATGTGTATTATGTACATACATTTTTCATAAAGTACATATATACTTTACTTATATATTCTATAAAATATATACAATTTAAAGAATTTAAAACATATATATAATGAATAGAATTTATAACATAATTCTTTTGGGCAAAGAAAGCATAAAATAAAGATTGAAAACTGAGTGAGCAGGAAACTGGTCTGTCTTGCCTCTGAGCCTTTTCCTACTGCCCCTAACTCTTCCCCTCAGTCCCCCTCATCTTTTATATTTCACCAAACAAGATTTCCTTTGAGAAGTCTTTCCAGCCTCTTTCAGGCCATTCAGAGCTGTGGTCTCATAGCATCACACACTTCCTCTCTGACATTTTATAAAAACAGAAGCCATCTCGCTACTGTCATAAAATGAACTGAGAACAACCACAGCTAAAACAAAGTCTACACTCTCCTGTAGGCACTGTGAATTCTGTTCTTGGATCAAATTGGACCATCAAAAGCCTACATACATATACCATGTGAATTTAATCTCATGGAAAATCCAGTTCCTCATGATAGATTTTAACATCACCTACCTGGCCCTTACTGAAGTCTGTTGTGGATGAAATTGGCTAGTGTATTTCAAATAAGAAATAAAAATATAGATATGGTGTGTTGCATGTATTTAACATGCTACAGGATCAATTTCTCTGAGAATTCAGTGTAGAGAAAGCTTGAATTCCCTACAGGGATTGGCAGGCTACTTCTTTTATGATAATGAGAAATGTATAATGTTCCCCTTTTGGCCCTTTCTGATGCCAAGAAGCTCAGAATGAAATGTGAACATCAATCAATAAATATACTGATGCTTATGAATGAAAAAATTGATTCTCCTTTTCTTAAGCTCAAGCTTCCTACTTTAATTACATTTTATTTCATTGTTTCACTGTTGTTTGTTCTATTTTATTTCTGATCATTCTAATTTATTCTCAAAGTCTTTTGTCTCAATGTATACATATCTTATTGTGAAACTATTGAAATTGGTTGAGGAAAACATTATAAAAAATACATAAGAAAATGTTTATGATCTTTTTTTTCCTCACAAATGTATATTTTAAAAAGAGGAGGTTGAAAGTCACCATTAAGAGAATGAAAAGGAAACACTGACAGGGAAACTATACTTGCAATACATGTATTTGACAATTGCTTTATATCATTTAGAATAAAATATGAAGAATAAGAATCATTACAAATAAATACACCCAATCAAGCCAAGAGAAAAGGAGGCAAAAGTCTAGAAAGGCACTTCACAAAAGACAACCAAATGGCCAAAAAATAAATTAAAAAGCCTTAAACTCCATTAGTCTGAATAAAAATGAATATTAAATCCACAATGAGATAACATTATACACCCACTAGAATACCTAAAATGCAAAATAAAGAAAATAGTAGTTATCGATGATATTATAGAGCAAATGGTACTCTTATTCAGAGCTGGCAGGAGTTTAAATTTGAAAACTCAATTTTGAAAATGGTTTTTATATAGTTACTAAAGCAAACATATGCAAACCCTAGGACCCAGCAACCTGGACATTCTTACATATGTTGTCCAAAAATAGGTACTAGAAAGAAGAACAGAGCTGGAGGTATTATGCTCTCTGACTTCAGACTATACTACAAAGCTACAGTAATCAAAACAGTATGATACTGGCAAAAACAAACAAACGAACAAACAAACAAAAAGAGACACACAGATACATGGAAAAGAATAGAGAGCCCAGAAGTAAACCCATGCACTTATGGTAGATTAATCTATCACAAAGAAGGCAAGATACACAATGGAGAAAAGACAGTCTCTTCGATAAGTGGTGCTGGGAAAACTGGACAGTTACATGTAAAAAAATAAAATTAGAACATTTTCTTGCACCACATACAAAAATAAATTTTAAATGGTTTAAAGACCTAAATGTAAGACCAGAAACCATAAAACTCCTAGAAGAAAATACAGGCAGTATGCTGTTTGACATAGATTTAGCATTTTTTTATTTTAGCAAATTTACCCAATTTAAAAAATGGGCAAAAGAACTGAATAGACATTTTTCTGAAGAAGACATACATACAAATGGCCAACAGGCACATGAAAAGATGCTCAATGTTGTTAATCATCAGAGAAATGCAAATCAAAACAACGAGATATCACCTCACACATATCAGAACGGTTATCATCAGAAAGACCATAAATAACAAATGCTGGCGAGGATGTGGAGAAAAGGAACCCTTGTATGCTGTTGGTGAGAATGTAAATTGGTGCAGCCACTGTGGAAAACGGTACAGAGGTTCATCAAAAAACTGAAAATAGAACTACCATATGATCCAGCAATTACACCCTGGGTATATACTGGAAGAAAATGAAAACACTAATCCAAAAAGATACATGTATCCCAATGTTCATAACAACATTATTTACAATTGCCAAGATATGGAAGCAAACTAAGTGTCCATCAACAGATGGATGGATAAAAAAGATGTGGTACATATATAAAATAGACTACTACTCAGCCATAAAAAAGAATGAGATTTTGTCACTTGCAACAACATGGATGGACCAGGAGGGTATTATGCTTAGTGAAATAATTCAGACGGAGAAAGACAAATACTGCCTGTTATCACATGGAATATTGTCTGTTATACATGGAATCTAAGAAATAAAACAAACTAGTGAATATAACAAAAAAGAAACTGACTCACAGATATAGAGAACAAATTAGTTGCTACCAGTGGGGTGAGGGAAGGGGAGAATGAGCAAAGTAGGGGTAGGGGATTAAGAGGCACAAGCTACTATGTATAAAATAAATAAACTACAAGGACATAGTCCTTGGCACAGGGAATGGACACTGGCACAGGGTATTTAGCCAATATTTTACGATAACTATAAATGAAGTATAATCTTTAAAAATTGTGAATCACCAGGTTGTACATCTGAAACTTACATAATATTGTACATCAACTATACCTCAGTTTAAAAAAAATACTAGAATTTTCCTAGTAGCACTATTTGTAAGTCTTAACCTAGAAGTCGCATAAATACTCATCAACACAGGAATGGATCAATAAATTATGTTATACTCCCATGTGAAAATAGTAGAAAGAAATGAGTATTAAGGATCTATGATCATATGCAGTAATGTGGGTGAATTTCACAATGGTGATCCCAGAAGTCAGACATAAAACAACTACATACTCTATGATTCCATGAATATAAGCAGAAATCTGTTGACAGAAGTTGGGATAAGGTTAGCTTAGGGTGTATATGGGCAGTGACTGGAAAGGTCCTGAAGGGGTTTTGTGGTGTTGGTAAGGTTTCTTGATGTGGGTTCTGCCTACAACAGTGTGTTTGGTTTAATATTTATCAAGTGATATGTGTACATTTTCCACTTGCATGTTATGCATCTACCAAAGTCTAAAAAAAGTGATCAAGAGAGGATTGTTCTCAGTTAGAAAAATCTAGTTAATATAGCATACATTCTTTGCTCTGCCATTTAATAGGTGACCCACAACAACAAAAAATTAAATTGTCTGAGATTTATATGCTGAATGGAAAAAAAAAAAGTCTGCCCTGACTCCTCATAGGATTGCTCAGAAACAGAAATGGAATAGAGATGATGAGCCTTATCACATATTAAAGCATACACAAAGCCACTACCATTAATATACATATAGCACTGGCAGAGCATTCTAATTAAATAGGCAGATTTTTTTTTTATAATCCAGTTTAACTATATGTGAAAGGTAATGCAACAACTTTTGACCAATTTGGAAAAAATATAATAAAATTTATACCTCACTTCTTAAACCAAAATGAATTAAGATGAAGTAAAGCTTTAAAATAAAACATTGAAATTATAAGAGGACTAGCGAAAAAAAGGTTAAAATTTTCCCCGTAATATGAAATAGGAGAGAGCTTTACTAAGCCAAGCCACTTAAACATTTTACAATGGGCATGTATAACTTTAATAAGAAGCTAATTAAAAATGGCATAAAACATTTCTAAATTATTCTCATTCCTATATTTTATACTTATTTAATACCATTAGCATTTCCTTGAAGTTGCTAATTTGAAGATGATTGCTAATTATAGTATAAAACATGGTCATTCATTAATTCATTTGACAAAAAATAATAGCTTCTACTATGTGCCAGGAACTTTTCTAGAGCTGGATATGCAGCAGTGAGTGAAACAGTAATAATTCCCTGCCCTCAAGGAGCTTACTCTGTAGTGGAAGAAGACATAGGATAAACTAGATTAATATTAGAGAGTGATCAGTGTCTATGGAAAAATACAACAAAGGGAAAGAAGATGGGTGTGCTGAAACAGGGATGGAGGGGGTTATTAAGAGGCTGACATTTTAAATAGTCGGAGAGGCCTCACTAAAAAGTTAGTTTTTTGAACAAATAGTTGAAGGATCAAGAGATGGTGATATGTAGGGGGAAATATATTTCAGGCAGAGGGAACAGGAAGGGCAGAGGTACTGAGGCAGCTGTGTAACTGGTATATTCAAGAAACTGCAAGGAAACTATTGTGGATGGAACAGAACGAGGGAGGGAGGAAGTACTAAGTTATACATATAAAGAAGAAATGGCAGCTAGATTACATAGTGCTTTAAAGGAGCTTAAAAACTTCAGCTTTACACTAAGATGAGCCACCTGAGTATCTGAAGTGATCAATGTCATCATCTGGCTGAGTTTTAAAGGGAACTTCTGGGCTCCTCAATTGGAGGAGGGTGGTTTAAAAAAAACAAACTAAAGACAGATGACAGTTATAACAACAGGAGGAAAACGGTGAGATAACAGAAAAGTGTAGAATTGCTTTACTTCATTCATCAAATATTTATTGAGTACATTGTTAGGTGCTGTTAGGATGAAAAAAATGACTTGGACACAGATTCTGCCCTCACAGGGAATTTACTTGAGGAGGTAAAACATGGGTAGACATAACTCTAATACATGGTAGAAAACAATGAACAAAAATAAGTTTCCATCTTGGTTGAGAAAGAGAATTAGGGGAGTCATCTTGAAGCAGTTGGCCTTTTAGCTGGCTGCAAAAATATAAGCTCCTTGATGGCATGCATTTAGCCTCTTCCTTACTGCTAGATTTCCAGCACCTAAAAGAGTGTATGGCACAGTCAGTGATCATTTGTTACCTAATGACTGAAGGGATTTGTGTTTGCAGATATGTAGGGAGAAGGGCATTGAAGCAAAGGGAACAACACAAGCAAAATCAAAGCAATGAAGAGTTACAGTTTAATTTGGTGGAAGCAAATGAGAATAGTGGGAGATGAAATTAAATCCATAGAATAGGGTTAGATTACAGAAGGCCTTGCTGGTCTTGTGGAGGTTCCATGATTTTTTGCTATAAGAACCAGTGATCTCCAAAAGCTTTCAACAATAATAAGAGAACTTTGTACTGGAAGGATAAGTGTAATAGTACTGATAGTTGATTGAGGCAATCAACTGATTGGTGAATGGAGTCTAGAGACCAGTTTAGATGATACTGCCAAAACCTAGACAAAAGGTAATGAGGGTCTCAATGAGGTTATTGTCACTTGGTCCCTTCGTCATTAGCACTTCCACTGTCCTAAGTAGGTATTTGTAAGCCTTACCATGGATGTGCACTTATTTGTACTGTAACTATTTTACTTGTGTCTCTTCTTTTCTTTTCTAGCAATATTTAACTCTCACGGTGGACACTTCGAATAAACCCCAAATTTCTGTTCTTCCTTTTGCTACAGTAATGAAATGCCTCAAGTTTTGGCTGAACACAGAGCTACCTGTCAGAGACTACATTTCCCAGTCTCTCCTGTAAGTGGTTGTTGCCATAAGCCTAGGTTTGGCAATGGATTTGAGCAAAAGTGATGAGTGCAGCTTCTGGAACATGCTGCTTGCTCTCCATTTCTTCCTACTTTTTCTAGCAGGTTGCTCCTTACTCATTCTTCTCTCCTCTTGCATGAAGTAGGTGTTGGAGATTATGCTCTTTTGGAACGATATAACTCTTAGCCCTTTTCCTGAAGGAACAGGTATGGGGGCCCTAGAGTTGCTGCAAGGGTCAGTCTTTCATAGGCTTTTGCAAAAAGGGAAAATATAGGCCTATGACTAAACTCTGGCCAGTGGGATGTGAATGAAAGTGGGGTGCTGTGTCTGGGTCATGCTCATAAAAGGAAGCACTCTGTTTCTTATTTCCTCCATCCTGAGAGTAGGGATTTGACCCTGGTGATGGTGAGCTCACCTGGACTCAGGGCATCACCCTGCAGGATGCAAAATAAGAATATACAAGGCTCCTAAGTCCCTGGACCTATCTCATGGGGAAGTGGTGCCCAGTCTCCATGAATTGCCTACAAACTTGGACTCTGAGAGAACTTCCATCTTAGTTAAACTATTGTTATTTGGTCACCGTTACAGCAGCCAAATCGATATCTTAATATATAATTTATAAATACTGACCATTGCTCCTATGTGTTGAATGAATTAGTAAGCATAAAAGTTTCTATATAAATAAAGTAATATTAAAGAATTATTTCTCCCATTCCCATAAACTTTGAGCATAAAACATCTATAGTCTACTGAAAAGGAAAGATGTAGTATAAAGCTTCAGTTGAAGTCAACATCTCATTCATCATAACCTTGGGCCCATATCCTAACTTGCTTTATGATAAGGTAGGTTAGCACAGAAAGCAACTACCATCTGTTGAGAAGAAGCCAATACAACACTGGGTTACTGGTTTCTGGTTATAGGTTCTATCAGATCACAAACAAGGCCTTTTAAAGGGAAAATAAACTAGGAAATCTTCAAATTCTGCATCTCCTATCATTCTTTTGAGTCAAACATTATAATAATATGAATTTGATTATTATTCTCTGATTGCAGGACTTCTCATTGCTTGTTTCTATACAGAATGCAACAACAATTTCGCATAGGTAAAGTAAAGGAATTACTTACAGTTGAAGAACACTTGACATCGGGCTTTAAAAAAACAAACTAGCTACTTACATTTATCATTATTTTGTAAATAATTTTGCATTCACATACATAGATTATGACTGTTTAAGGATTTCGGCTTGCACAGCCCACCAGATCATATCTGTCTATGATCAAGCTTGTATACTTATATTACTAAAGCACCCTCAGTGAAACATTGGGAGTCTCCATATACCTCCTTAGGATATAGTTCTACAAGTCTTTTGGGGAAGTGCAATGGAATGGTGACTTATTTAATTAGTGAGTGTTGGAAAGAGGAACTGATGGCAAGCCCTAACACTAGAAAAGTGGTTTGAGGGTTGGCTTTTGGAACAAGGAGTTGCAATTAAGAAAAGCTGGACAGGGCTTCCTTGGTGGCGCAGTACAGATGAATGGATAAAGAAGATGTGGCACATATATACAATGGAATATTACTCAGCCACAAAAAGAAACGAAATTGAGTTATTTGTAGTCAGGTGGATGGACATAGAGACTGTCACACAGAGTGAAGTAAGTCAGAAAGAGAAAAACAAATACCGTATGCTAATGCATATATATGGAATCTAAAAAAAAACAAAAAACAAAAATGGTTCTGAAGAACCTAGGGGTGGGACAGGAATAAAGACACAGATATGGAGAATGGACTTGAGGACATGGTGGGGGGGAAGGGTAAGCTGGGACGAAATGAGAGAGTGGCATGGACATATATACATGTGAGAAGCAGCCGCATAGCACAGGGAGATCAGCTCGGTGCTTTGTGACCACCTAGAGGGGTGGGATAGGGAGGGTGGGAGGGAGGGAGACACAAGAGGGAAGAGATATGGGAACATATGTATATGTATAACTGATTCACTTTGTTATAAAGCAGAAACTAACACACCATTGTAAAGCAATTATACTCCAGTAAAGATGTTAAAAAAAAGAAAAGAAAAGCTGGAGATTGGCATATTTTCTGAATAGAAATAAACCTTAGGAAAGAGGGGTGTTTTGACCATGTAATGCTGAAAGGTCTACACTGTCGAGGGCAGAAATGTTGAAATGTTAATATTGGATACGAAAAGGAAGGGTTTTATTTCCTGTACCACTGAAGTTAGTTTGTATAAACAGTCTCTCTCTTTTATCAAGACTTGACCATTGCTGTTAGTGGTGGCTCTCCTTGGAGTTTTAAGGACTCAGACTTTGTTTTGCTGATCCCAAATCCCCAGATCTATGCTGAGCAAGTTCTCAGATTTAAAAAAACAAACAAAAAACAATCAAACAAAAAAACTATTGTTGACTGAATGAATGAATGGATGAATAATGTTCGCATCTAACAATTATGATTTCCACTAAATGAAGTGAAAGAATGACTCATCCTCTTTTGAGGATCCCGAAGGAGACATAAATATTACACTAAGGGATTTTCCTTAAGTATATGGAAACAAAAAGATAATTTATCTCAAATAAGTTGTTTATAATGAAGGCTGCTTCATAATCGATTTTTTTGTTTGAGTCTTGTAAGCATATTTGTTACATTTGTCAGTACTGAAATACTTGATTTTCCAGAATTATGACTTTAGGCGCAAAGCTATGTTTTTTAAAAAGAAAACGTGATTATAAATATAGGTTTAGAAAAAAAAGAATCTGACCAATTTTTTACATGTCTTTGAAGAAATATAACATTGAAAAAAATCACTAAAATTATAATCATATATACAAAGTTTAGAAGAAAAAAAGAAATAATTAGCTTGAATGTTATGGTATTCTGTGTTGCTGATAAATGAGTCATATTGACTCCCATGACCACATATATATGCAAAAGGACTGCAGTTTCAACAAGCAGAAAGTTTTAGCCTATTTCTAAGAATTTTAACTATTGCAATTCAACTGACATACATTCTGATAACCAGAATTTCATTTTGTGTAGCAACATGGCAATCTGGCCTCAGCATCTAAAGGTGATCTGTTTCATTCCTGTATTTTAAGGATGTGGTTTAGGAATAAGGTATTAGGTTTGCAACATTTATGTAAAACGAATAATGTGACACTGGAAAGCAATGCTCTTCATTTAACATAATGAGTTGCTCTACAATAAGTCAGATCCTCCCAGAGTGTAAATTATACAAATTTGAAAGCTGCATTTATTATTGAATATCTCATTCACAGACAAGTGCTTACTCAGTAGTAAAACCTGGTGTAGTATACCAAATTAAAAGTTTTTTTTTTTAAACTATCATGCACGAACCCAAACCATTTGTGTGCAGTTTAAAACTTTTCCTCCTAAGGAAACTATTGAGAATATTGAGAATAGTTGATTTTTACTACCACAAAACAGTAGAAATGACATATGAATTGTATTAATAGGCAGAGATACTTGAACAGAAGCTTGGATTGTTTAAAATTAATAGCTTAAAAGATCTATCTGGAAATAGACTTCTTATTAAGTTGCCTTTTAGGACTCTAACATGCGATTTTGTGAGAGTGTTGTTAGAAGAAATGCTAGGATATTCTAAAAATTTCTAGGTTGATTGATGAAATTTCTTACTGTTAATTAATGAGTTTATGTTCCCAGCTGTACATCAGCACATGTTAAATTTTGCAAGAGAGTTTATGATTTCTAAGAACTCTCCTTCTATAAGGCCTTTTGCTGAGTGACACAGTTTAGGAATCAATAAGTAAAGGGGATCTTTCTTCTTTGTGTAAATAGCTTAAGAGTAAATTTAGGTGGTCTAGAAACCGTGAGTTATTAGGAAGGTGCTTAGAAACGGGCACAGTACGTCAGCTGCCCGAGATCCCTTCTAGCAGCCTAGCCTGGACCTCCACACTCTATTGGGCACCGTCTGTTACTGGCCGAGTAATTGCCATTTTTGGCAAAGACCACCCTAGATATGGGCTCAGAATCCATCCTAGGGCTAGCCATCCTCTACAACCTGGTGTCCCCTGATTCGGAGCGAGTACATTCAATTCAGGAAGATCACTTACGACTGAGTTTTTCATCATGGCTTTGACTGTGAAGCCCTCAGAAACCAGGGAGTGAGGCTGGTGCACCGGGAGCGGCAGCTTGGTCCTCTTCGGCATCTTGTCTGGGCATTTGTTTAAGCTCAGGGTCTCTTTTTCTGCCACCATCTTCCTAGAAAATGTCTTGTTCTCATAAAACGTGTAGTAAAAGAATCAGTGAGTTTTACGGATGTGAGAAGGAGGTCGGGAAAAAATGTAAAAAGGCGCGTTACTGGTAGAATTTCACGCCCTCGTAGTGCCCAAGTTGATCCAGATGTTTGGCAGCTCCCAGGTGAAGGGAGTTGAGGGGAGGGGAGGGGCGGGAAGAGGGCAGGACAGAGGCTAGAGCCGCAACAAGCTTCCAAAGGTAACCCTCCCGGTTGCTAAGCGACACGTCAACACTGCGGCCGAATGACCCTGCCTCTCTGTGACGGACGTTTCCTAGGCCTCAGGCCGGAAGGGCGGCGGGCGGGGGCGGCAGCGACCGACCTGAGGAGAGACTACGCATTAAAACTACGACTCCCAGAAGGCCTCGGGCTAAGCCCCCTTTGCGCATGCGCGCCCCCACGAGCCGGCGCGGGGCACAGGCTTCCAGCACGATTTAACCCGGGAGTGTCGCTCGTGTGAGGCGCAGGCGGCCGCCGGCGTGCGTGTAGGCCCTTGCTCGCCCGGCAGCCTCCAACTGCCCAGTGGCCATGATAGGTACGTGGGTACCTGACAGGTACAGCCTCTCTGCGCCGCCTCGCGCCCAGCTGTTGCGCCGCGCCGGGCCTCGGCTGACAGGGACGCCGGGGTGCTGCCCGCGTCCGCTGTCCGTGGCAGGGTGTCGGTGTCCGCGCCATCCTCAGCCTGCGCCGCCGGCTCCCCGGTGCCCGCCGTGGCCCTGGAGAATAAGTGTGTGTGTGTCCTAAGCCCCCACCCGGCCCTCGTTTGACGGGCTTCCCCCTGGAGCCAACTTGGCGAGGGACCCTGGCGTGCGCCTCGGCGCTGCCCGAGGCGAAGGCTGCGTCCCGCGGTCTGTCAGCGAGCGCACAGCCCGCCGGACCTCTAGGGGCTGTGGGAAGGCCCCGCCTTCCGCCCCGGTTTCCGTCCCTCAGGGCGCTTGGGAGGCGGTCTTGTCGCTTAGGACAGATTGGGACCCACTCTCCGGAGAACTCTTTAAGGGAAACGCTCGCGAAGCGCTAAGCTCTAATGGACAGTGCCTAGGGACGATGGTTGAGGTCAAAACAAATTCCTGCAGATGGATTTAAACTTCTTGCTCCCTTGGGTTTTGTCTTCTAAATCTCTCCCTAGAGGTATGAGTTGAAAGAATAATTGAGTCAGTGATAACAAGGATCAAAACTTTCGCATAGCGAACTAACGATTCATTTTGCAAAAACAAAACAAAACAAAAAAACAAAAAAACCACTTTTTTTTATACACAGAAGGCCCTAGGTGCATTTATGTGAATAAAGCTTTGGGAGTGGCTGTTAGAGTTCTTATAAACCCTGTAATATGTAAGATTAGAAAAGTTCCTGTCTTCCAGGATTGTTAAGCCAAAAGTTATTTTAAGGGTTATCTCTGAAAATTAATGGAAACGCACAGTGTGATTACAAAACATTGATGTTTGGGGAGATTATTATGACAGATTTCCTGTAGATCATGTATTGGTTTGGTGAGTTTATTTGGGGATTATTCTTGAATGGGCACCACTTACAAAACGCAGGTACATCTGAAGTCAGATGTCATCTATCCAAGGAGATAGAAGGTGATTTTTAAAAATATGTAAGTTTGTATGCACTGATAAAACTTACATCTTTTATTTATTAAACGAATGTTGAAGTGTAAAACGTTTTATCCGTCACTAGGAGAATCATGCCAGCTAACTGACACTGTGTTTGCAACAATGATAAAACCTAAGGACGTTGTCCAATTTTTCTTACCTTTCTAGCATGGTGTGATTGTTGGTGAAGCTATATACAGGCAAGAATTTAAGATCTAAAAATCATCACTTAATTCTAAATTGTTATCTAATAGACGATTATATAGATAACTTTGTTAGAATGAACTATGTTTATGCAGTTTAGTTTGTTTGGGATTTAGGAACACAGGAAGGAAGCGTATTATCTTTAGATTTGATGATTAGACATTTATTAATAACTGGTAGTGATGTGGAGAATGTAAGGTGGATTTTTAAAAGTGTTCTTTCTCATACTCCAGCTATTGTCTGACACAGTGCAAATAAGTGTATTACAACATAAATAAATCCATGCTCCCTCCCAGGAAAAGTACTTGTTAAAACCATGTGGACAATGTACAATAAATTATACAGCTAGTCAACTACTTGCATTGCCTAATTCGGTCAATGGGTACATTTTAATAAAAATCTTAATTGCCAATTTTGGAGTTGGTTCAGTTGAATAATGCCAAAGGTAAGTGAAAGTGGGAGCAATTGAAGGAAAATCTTGGAGTGATATTTCCCGTTTCTGACTAAACTTTGGAGCCAGGAAAGGCCTTATTTATAGTCTATATCCAGTGATATACTGGAGATTAAAATATATGTTAATATATATCTGGGGACTATTTTATTTTTGTTAAAGACGTGTGCTGCTCAGAACTTGCCCCTTTTGTGCCTATGCTGTCTTTAATTGCTACACATTCTTTAAAGCTAACAGTACTCTTCTACTTTATGTAAATCTCAGCTCACTTTTAAGGAAAAACAAAAATTGCATTTCTTGGTAGAATAGGAGTAAGGGGGATTGACTGTTGCTTCACTACCAGTAAAATTATCTTTTTTTGCTTTCTCAAAATTCAGGATTCTTTCTTGGCACAGAGACAGTTTCAAAAGTACTTACATTTTCCAGTTAGATTATGATTAATATGTTAAATGCCCTGACTCAGACAGCTATAGAAATATAATTTAAGTGGGTGAAAAATTATGACGTTTTGAGAAATATGGAGAGGATGTTAAGATAATATAAAGCATAAGAAAAACTTAAGAGAATTCAACTTAGAAAAATGTAATTTTTGGTACCTCTCTTAAAATTATATTTCACCCTTTTTTAAAATTACCATTTTTGTGTGTTTAAAATTGAATTTTAATAGTAATATTTGTGGTATATTCTATATGTATGTTGTATAGAACTGGATTTAGGTATTTAAGTAGTATCAGATGTTAAAGTGCATGGATATATATATATAACCATGTTGCCAATTTTGAAATTCAAACCCAATGTCTTAAAATGATTTTTGAGTGATTTAAAAAATAATTAGAACATAATCTCTTCTGTATCTTGTTTAACTTAACATCTCTTAGAAGACTTACAAACCTGCATGTACAGATCCACCCTACAGTGATTCCTGTCTAGTATTTAGTGGATGTACATAACTTATGCAGGTACTCTCCAATAAATGAGCATACAGTAGGTTTACAGACAGTTGCTGTCATCAGGAAGGTTTGTGTCCATATCATTTCATTTGCATATGTAAGCCTATATGTAAAGTAAAAATATTATTACAGTTTCTAAGTGGATTTTCTAGCTAAAGGGTTTGTAGACTTTGAATTTTGCTAGGGATTTCCAAATTGTTTAAAATAAATTACGCTGTTTTACATTTCTATCTGCCATAACAAGGTAGCAAAGAGCTGTCCTACTCCTCTGAGCTGAAAAATTACAAAAAGACATCCTTCCCAGAACTGACCCAGCATTCAACAGCAAAGCACCTACTGGGTTTCCCCTCTCTCTCCAAAGACATTGCCTTCGAACAGTGCACAAGGTGTACAAGTGTCCTTAACGGCCCTGCCCCCCTTCCCCTTCAACAGTGTTTATAAGAGTGTCCACGTTCCCTCTGTGTACCATAACATTTTTTATTTTTGTCTTTCTGATAGATGAAGAACAGTATATTTTACTTTTTTAAATGAATCTCATGAAGAAAAAACCTTCACAACCTTCACTTCTCATTTTATAATGCTTTATTTTCATGAAAGCAGATTCAATAATTGAGTATCTACTGTGTGCCCAGTACTGTTCCAGGTGCCAGGGATACATAAGTTAAAAAAAACAAAAAACAAAAAACAACACCCCACCGTCATGAATGTACAGTCTCACTGTACTGTTTGCCCACAAATCTGCATATTTGTTTTAAAGCTTGTATGCAGTGAATTTTAAAGTCTCAGAATTTATATTTTAGTTAAATATACTGTCTACTGCTACTTGCTCTGCCATTTCAATAATTTTAGATGAGAAGTGACCCTGCATCTAAGTACCCAATGTAGGCTCTGAAAGCTGTTTATAATGAGGTACAATTGTGTCACAAAAGAAGTTCTAAGTTTTTGCATAGATTTCATGTAATTATGTACAGTTCTTCTTTGGGTCCAAAGGCTCTAGAATGATGACTCTATGCCCTTTTCAACTTTGGAACTATTTCTAAGGATTTTTTTGAAGTCTACATTTTTTTGAAACCTCATGGCTTCATTGCTTGAAAATGATACAATGAAAGTACTTTGTATTAAGATATGCAAATCTATTTCTACCTCCAAAGCTTCTTTGAAAAATTCAGAAAAGAAGGTTCTTCTTACTTGGTAATGTTTCATATTCATGAAAGCAGTTTCAACGCAGAATACTTTATTCTGTTAGCTTTTAGTTTCTTGATCAGTGGAAATTGTTTCTTACCTGCTGTTTCTTCAGCCTTTAATTGTGGCCCAGTGCTTATATAGTGTTTCAGTTTTAATTTTCATTTAATGAGCTTATTTTAAATGCTTCTTTGTAGTAATCTGAACGGTTTCTTTCTTAAATTTTTTAATATTAAAGAAAGAGATTTATGTTGCAGCTCACCTTCCTGTCTTATTTACTTATATGCTTGGTCATGTATTGAGACCATCTTAGGACATTTGTATTTTTAAGAGTGTTGATGGGTTCTTGATGATTTCTCCAGTTGACTCTTACTGTAAGACTTGAATAGGGTTCCCCATAAAGGATAATTTTAGAGCCCTTCACATCAGAAGTGAGAAGAATCTCTGTGTACAGCACATAGCAACCTTCCCCATCCCTTAAACCCCCACCCCTATCAAATTAGGGGAAAAAAGTGGTGATTAGGGAACTAATACTGGTGTTCCAATTGAAACATGTTCATTATTTATCCATGTAATTGATGAATGCACCAGTTATTCCTACTATTAAGTGTTTTTTGAACTTTCAGTGAATAAATAATATTACCTGAGATGAAGCCCTTTGCAGTTACATCGTCATTTTTAAGCTTATTCAGAGTAGATCCATTTTCCAGAACATGGAAAGACAGGAATTAGACACCTGAAATTCACTCAGTATTAACATGGAGAAATGGGACTGAGGTTTGTAATGTGTGTGTTTCGGAGGTGAACCTTTGGTTGTAGCGTCTACCTGTACTCTCCCTTTTTCCTTCCCTCATTTTCTTCTTCCCTGCACTCTTTGCTTTTGTCAGAAGCTGGACTTTTAATGTTTCATTCCTTAGCTCACAGAAGCAGCTGCTTTCTGACTAATTAAAGAGGTGAACTCTTTCCTTGCTTGCTTCTGGGGTTTCCACAGGGCTTGGTTGGTTATACAAGTGTTCCTGAGGGTCATGACTGGAATTGCGTGACTAAACAAATCAGGACCACCATGGCTTTTCCCATAGACATTCTCTTGACAGGGAGTTGTCTGCAGTAAAACTACTCGTAGGCCCAGCAAATGCATTTTGTTTTGAGGGGAATCTGGTCCTGATTACATTTTTTCCCTTGAGCCAGAGTTTTGGGGATTGAGGAAGCTTGGACTGGCTTGAGGATAGGGCAGGATTTAAGCTTACTTGTCTGGAGAAATAAAGACTTAATAATAACAATTCATGCTCTAGGTCTTCTCTCTACCTGTGAACTATGGCTTGAAGTCCTTTCCAGCTCCCTGGTGACTCCTCAGGGAGTGAGAGGTACAGATTTAAACACAACTGGAGCAGCATTATCTGAGTTGCTGCTTATCTGGGATGCTGATCACAAGCAGATGTAGACTGCACAAGTCGGTTGGCATCCACTAAGTCTGGATATATGTGTGACAATGTCTAAAGATGTTTTTAAATGAGGATGGCTTGAATTCATACTGTTGGATGGGAATTGTGTGTGTTTTACTGTGCAGTCAGTTTGGACATAGTTATATGATATAAACAGAAAGGGATATATAGTGGAGGTCTGATATTTGCTTCCTACTGTTGTTTATTGAGGAACTGGTGACATGCCCAGTCAGTGGTAGGTAAGGGAATTTCTTCCTTTATTATGGTCCTCTCTAGAGTTTTCTTCTTTTTTTATTGCCTCTGTGTGTGCATGTATGTGTGTGTGTGTTTGTACGTTTCTTACTACATGCACATTTTCTTATCAAATGTATTGAATTTTTTTCCCCATCAGCTTGATTTCAAGAAAGTCATCAGATTATCTTATTCATAGTTTATATTGCTGGAGTTTCACACGGGGTCTGTATCCTCGCCTTTATACCCTGGCAATTGGGTACTGTTTAGTACTGCAACGCGTTTTATAACTCTTTTTTGGGGGGGGCGGTGAGGGGACGCTCTAGAATTATTTGTACTTGGGTTTTAACATCTAAGGAACTTCTCTGTTGAGTCCAGTTATGGTTGTCACAATTATTCGTGTATAAATTTTTAAACATCTCTTCTGGCTACTGTACTCAATTTAATCATATTATGCCCAGTAGAATGCAAGTTATGCAGGTAAAGTTAGTCAGAGAAGGGTGGAAATGCCATTTGAGGTCTGGTTTCTGGGGTGACATGATTTCTTTTTTTTTTGTCCTCAACAAATGTTGACAACAGGATGATTAACATTAATGACCTAAGATTGATAAATATGTGTGAATTCTTTAATAGTTAAGAAAGATTTTTTTAAATTAATATAAGAACTGTCTTAGCATAAATGAGAACTAGATAGCTGTTTTTAAAAAACATCTTTATTGGAGTATAATTGCTTTACAATGGTGTGTTAGTTTCTGATTTATTTATTTATTTTTGGCTGCGTTGGGTCTGTGTTGCTGCGCGCAGGCTTTCTCTAGTTGCGGCCAGTGGGCTTCAGTAGTTTAGCACGCGGGCTCTAGAGCGCAAGCTTAGTAATTGTGACACACGGGCTTAATTGCTCCGCGGCATGTGGGATCTTCCCGGACCAGGGCTGGAACCCGTGTCCCCTGCAATGGCAGGCGGATTCTTAACCACTGCGCCACCAGGGAAGCCCCTCGTTTCTGCTTTATAATAAAGTGAATCAGCTATACATATACATATATCCCCATATCTCCTCCCTCTTGCGTCTCCCTACTTCCCACCCTCCCTATCCCACCCCTCTAGGTGGTCACAAAGCACGGAGCTGATCTCCCTGTGCTATGCAGCTGCTTCTCACTAGCTATCTGTTTTACATTTGGCAGTATATATAAGCCCATGCCACTCTCTCACTTCGTCCCAGCTTACCGGTCCCCCTCCCTGTGTCCTCAAGTGCATTCTCTACATCTGTGTCTTTATTCCTGTCCTGCCCCTGGGTTCTTCAGAATCTTTTTTTTTTTCTTTTTTACATTCCATATATATGTGTTAGCATACGGTATTTGTTCTTCTCTTTCTGACTTACTTCACTCTGTATTACAGACTCTAGGTCCATCCACCTCACTACAAATAACTCAATTTTGTTTCTTTCTATGGCTGAGTAGTATTCCACTGTATATATGTGCCACATCTTTATCCATTCATCCATTTACATTTAAGGTAGTTACCGATACGTATGTTCCTATGACCATTTTCTTAATTGTTTTGGGTTTGGGTTTTCTTGTAGGTCTTTTCCTTCTCTTGTGTTTCCTGCCTAGAGAAGTTCCTTTAGCATTTGCTGTAGAGCTGGTTTGGTGGTGCTGAATTCTCTCAGCTTTTGCTTGTCTATAAAGGTTTTAATTTCTTTGTTGAATCTGAATCAGATCCTTGCTGGATAGAGTAATCTTAGTTGTAGGTTCTTCCCTTTCATCACTTTAAATATGTCCTGCCACTCCCTCTGGCTTGCAGAGTTCCTGCTGAAAGATCAATTGTTAACCTTATGGAGAGTCCCTTGTATGTTATTTGTTGTTTTTCCCTTGTTGCTTTTAATATTTTTTCTTTGTATTTAATTTTTGATAGTTTGATTAATATGTGTCTTGGCGTTTTCCTTCTTGGATTTATCCTGTATGGGACTCTGTATGCTTCCTGGACTTGATTAACTTTTTCCTTTCCCATATTAGGGAAGCTTTCAACTATAATCTCTTCAGATATTTTCTCAGTCCCTTTCTTTGTCTCTTCTTCTTCTGGGACCCCTATAATTCGAATGTTGGTGTGTTTAATGTTGTCCCAGAGGTCTCTGAGACTGTCCTCAATTGTTTTCATTCTTTTTTCTTTCTACTGCTCTGCAGTAGTTATTTCCACTATTTTATCTTCCAGGCCACTTATCCATTCTTCTGCCTCAGTTTTTCTGCTATTGATTCCTGGTAGAGAATTTTAAATTTCGTTTATATTGTTGTTCATCATTGTTTGTTTGCTCTTTAGTTCTTCTAGGTCCCTGTTAAACGTTTCTTGTATTTTCTCCATTGTATTTCCCAGATTTTGGATCATCTTTACTATCATTACTCTGAATTCTTTTTCAGGTAGACTGCCTATTTCCTCTGCATTTGTTTGGTCTGGTGGGTTTTTACCTTGCTCCTTCATCTGCTGTGTATTTCTCTGTCTTCTCATTTTGCTTAACTTACTGTGTTCGGGGTCTCCTTTTCGCAGGCTGCAGGTTGTAGTTCCCGTTGTTTTCGGTGTCTGCCCCCACTGGCTAATGTTGGTTCAGTGGGTTGTGTAGGCTTCCTGGTGGAGGGGACTAGTGCCTGTGTTCTGGTGGATGAGGCTGGATCTTCAATTTCTGGTGGGCAGGACCATGTCCAATAGTGTGTTTGGGGTGTCTGTGACCTTATTATGATTTTAGGCAGCCTCCCTGCTAATGGGTGGGGTTGTATTCCTGTCTTGCTAGTTGTTTGGCATAGGGTGTCCAGCACTGTAGCTTGCTGTTCATTGAATGGAGCTGGGTCTTCACGTTGAGATGGAGATCTCTTTGAGAGCTTTCTCTGTTTGATATTATGTGGAGCCAGGAGGTCTCTGGTGGACCAATCTCCTGAACTCAGCTCTCCCACCTCAGAGGCACAGGCCTGACACCTGGCTGTAGCACCAAGACCCTGTCAGCCACACGGCTCTAGGCTCCGGCTCCAGTGTTCAGAGTCTGATATGCCAGGCACTGCCTTGAGGGTTCCGCGCCCTGCGCTCTGGCTGCTCCCAGTCTCTCACTATGTAGCTTTAAGTGCTATTTATATATGTAAAAATATTGGGAAGTATACCTCAAAATTATTATCTTTGGGTCGTGGGATTTTTTTTTACTGTGGTTTTCTGAGTTTTTTCACCTCTTCAGCATTAAGCATGTAGTATTTTGGAAATACAAAAAAAGCAATGGTGTTATAATCCTAGTCTTAAGGATAGGACACATGTATCACTGGTTGGTATATATGTAGAACTGATTACACTTTTGTGACAAATTGTCAAATAAATTAGTAATGGTAGCATACTTGTAGTAATTTCATGTTCTTGTCATAAAAGTAGCGTTTTCAGAAAAACAAATATTAGTACCATAATTTCACTTTTCATTTTTTTCAATAACATTATACACTATCGAGGCATGGCAATACAATCACTGTATTAGCTTCCTATTGCTGCTATAACAAGTTAGCATAAGTTTGGTGGCTTAAAACAACACAAATATATTCTCTTACAGTTCTGGAGGCCACAAGTCCAAAATGAGTTTTAAGGGGCCAAAATCCAGTTGTTAGCAGGACTAGTTCCTTCTGGCAGCTTCAGTGGAGAATCCTCTTCCATTTTTACAGGGTGCTGGCTCCTTGGCTCCTGGCTGCCTCACTCCAGTCTCTGTTTCTGTGGTCATATTGCCTTCTCTTTTACTGCAGTCAAATCTCCCTTTGCCTGCCTCTTATAAGAACACTTGTGATTACATTTGGGGGCCACCAAGATAACCTCCCATCCCCAAATCCTTAATTTAATTGCATATGCAAGGTCCTTTTGCCATATAAGGTCACATTTACAGGTTTCAGGGGTTAGGTTATGGACATTTTGAGGTGGTCTTTTCAACCTACCACAGTCACCATTAAGCCTTCACCATTTGAAATCTGGTGTTAAAGTGTCTTATTATGAAGTAAGGATGATGGATACAGGACATCGAATTGACAGCTATATAACTTGATTTTTCCTTTCCTGAGGTCATTTAATCACAATGCAATAATGTTACACATGAGGAATCTAGTAGTGTGTGTGTGTGTGTGTGTGTGTGTGTGTGTGTATGTGTATGTGTGTGGACTAGTTGATAAAGCTGGCCAAGGACGTAACTCACTTTTCAAGGTAGTTTTCCCAGGTGCCAAAAGAACATGTGTCCACACTCCAGGACTGAAATGGTGAATTACAGCTGGGTAATTTGCTGTACCAGGTTGCTCATTTGTATCCTGTAGAGCAGGGGAAGCTTTGTTATGCTTTTGAGAGAAATACGACTTCACGCAACAACACGTGATCAGGCAAAGTAGGAGCAAATAACCATTTTGTGTACATTTTGATTTCTGTTTTGCCAGTTCACTATGAATGTTAGACACCTAATGCTCCAGTGGGATGGTTTAACATTGTCCTGCTCTTTGTAAATAATCACTAATCTGACTTGGTTAGAAATACACAGCCGAGATGTTTTAAATAAATTCTAGTAAAGTTATGAAGGGCAAAAAAAGAATCAGCCTTAATTTGCTTCATTTTTAAAAAGGTGTCAGTATAGAATTTGTTTTCATGAGGCAGTTTTAGCTGAAATATTTGGAAAAAATTCCATTATGCATTTAGTACAGTTAGGAGAAACTCTAAAGGAAGTATGGAATACATTTTTTAAATAGATGTAAAATTTGATTTGTAAGAAAAGAAAAAGTTCATTTTTATTGGAAAAAAGAAGAAAATAAATGTTAACTTCAATAAACATTTATTGAGACCCTAAGTTATGACCTGAGATACCACTGAGTCTCCAAAACTAAATGCGGAAGTCACAGTTTCATGAAGATGCTGTGTACACCTGCAAAGCAATGACCAGCAGTAACAGAAGCTATAATGGAAGCATGTATTTTTGTGTGATAAAGCTGGGGAACTTCCAGAACAGAGGTGGTATTTGAGCTGGACCTTCCGGCTGAGTGATCTCCCGAGTGCAAACAGTAAGGCATGGGGGTTTGGAAGCAGACTCTATGGAGGAGTAGTGCTCCTTGGGAGGAGGAGGAGTTGACAGGGTTTTACCGCGTAAGAAGCGTGGAGTAGGAAGTGAGGAGCAATCTGGGTGAGGAGGGTCAGGGCCTGCTGGAGAATTCGAGTTTTGTTCTGTAAGTAATGAGGAACCACTTGGTCTTAATGCTAAGAATGGGCATGCTTAAATTTCTTTTTAGAATGATAGCTTTGTCAGCAGGGCCATGTTAAATGTCACTCATTTACTTTTGGCTAACAGAAATGATGACAATACTAATCTCGTCTATCCCGAGTAACATTCTGCAACAAACGGACACTGTGTTGAACTGTAAGGCCCATTTGGGCAGAGAAAGCAAACTTTAAAGCTTGCAGTGGTTAGTGTCAGGTGAATATAACTTTGTGAATTAGGCCTCCTCTGAGAGAGTAGGAAGTAGCAGGACCTGTGGCTGAAAGTGGGAAGTGAATTCCAATTAAAAATAAACAAATTGAGCTTCGCTGGTGGCACAGTGGTTGAGAGTCCGCCTGTTGATGTAGCGGACACGGGTTTGTGCCCCGGTCCGGGAAGATCCCACATGCCGCAGAGCGGCTGGGCCCGTGAGCCATGGCCGCTGAGCCTGTGCCTCCGGAGCCTGTGCTCCGCAACGGGAGAGGCCACAATAGTGAGAGGCCCGCGTACTGCAAAAAAATATATATAATAAAAAACAAATAAAAAAAAAAATAAATAAAATTGGCATCAGCCAAATTAAATGCTGTGAGTCCAGTGTACTGCTTCCTACTTAGGATCTTTAGGTGATTAGGACAATTAGCTATGCTTTGATATAATCAGAATAAACAAATCCTTCAAAAGATTTGTAACTTCTGATTATTTGATGGAATCATTTTCCTGTTAAATTTGAAGACCTAATCTCATTCCATTTTAATGTTGTGTGTTTACTTACCTGCCTCATTCTTGAGGGAAGGTGTATGTCTATACTTAATAAATAATTGTTGAATGAGTGAAAGTATGAATCACTGGAGAAAAGGACATTGTCTTTTCTCTTGTTTTGTCTTCTATCTCCCTTCCTGTTTCTGAGGTTGAAGTACCTAAATAAATAATCCAGTCGCTACTGACATTTGCCTTGGGGATGGGGCCTTATTCCATTTATCTCTCTGGCCCCCAAACCCAGCATAATCCCAGTAAGTGCTGAAATGGATGAAGCATTAACAAATAGGGGTAGTAACATATGCTTTGATTTTGGTAAATACTAAGTGTATTAAAATGTTTCATATTCTGAGAAGATGATTCATTAATTTTAGGAGAGAGATTTTAGTCTGTCACATTTTTCTGTGCAAAAAATTGGAGCTTTCACAGGATGATGACTTTTTTTTTCTTTTTTGCTCCCATCCTTTACTGTTGTTTCTCTTTATTGCTTCTCTAATGCTTTCCCTTAGAGGGAAGCCATTACATTATTTTAATTCTTGAATGAGCAGGAATTTTAAAGTGGTTACTCTACACAGGATGTTTAGAGTATAAATTACATGGATGCATTGTCCCTTGTCCAACCTTTAGCTTTTAGCTTTATAACAAATATATTTTTGCATTATTGGGGTCTGTATTTACTTGTTTCCCTAATGCAGCTTTTCTCCATGGAATACTCTCAGAAACATATGCTCAGAGCTTCAAAGTAATTACAATATCACTAAAAGCTTCATAATCACGTTACTGAAACTAAATGTTAAAATATTTGATTTTCCTTTATCCAATCATTTCAATTTAATTTTAGGCTACTGCATGATTGATTGAGGAAACCTGGCAGGCCAAAGTCAAAGAGTGTTTATAATGCCTACAGCCTTGTACAGAAAACTTCAAGGCAATTTAATTTGGGTAGGAATTCATTTTATTTATTCTGAGGGATTTTTTAATAGGAAAAATTGATTTGTTTTCATGCTCTCTGTGTTTGACTGACTCTGATGTCATCTATACAGTCCCCTGCATGGAGTATTCACTCACCTCCTCCTCAGCCCTGCTAGATAGAGACCCTGGATGATACAAAAGTCCTAGTTATATGACAAAGACCTGCAGCTGGATTGTTTTTCATAATTATTCTAAAGATGTTCTTTCATGTTATTTATAAGATAGGTTTAAATTTTAACCTTTTTTTAAAAAAAAGGTGGGTAGTATTGAAATATTTGTATCTGTTTACAGTAAGCAAGCAAACTCCAGCAGTGGCCTTGCATCAGGCATTTATTCTGCCTCCACTTAATTAAATAACAGGATATGCCAGCAGCATCACTTATCCATGAAGATACAGAACTTTATGAATAAACATATCTACCTTTTCCTCATGGCTCACAGTGGGGGCAGAGAAATGGTAATCCATCAAACTCATGTCTGTGGTTGTTCTCAAAAGCCATTTATATTTAATTTTAATGAATTATGGAGACAAGTGAATATGAAGTTACTTTCTAAAGTAATGTGAATTTTCCTAATTTTAAGCCCAGTTTTTTAAATTATATACATTGTAGAGTTGTAAATCTAGAATATTTACTGATCATGTTTGATACTCAATCAGAAGTCTAGACATTAAACTATTTTTATAATTCTGCTTCTAAGTTGTTATTTCATCCTCTTTCTCAAGTTGTTCCTTTGCTTTTAACAGAAAATAGATAATGGACAAATCTTTGCACTTAATCTACACAAAGCACTTGGCGACATTTGAATCTATTTTTTACATTTCTGAAGTTGAACTTTGAACCTTATATACTTTGCTTGTGTAGGATTTTTGACAATGGAAAATAAAATGTTTCTCTTTTGTTCCCTGAATCTTGCATACTTTTCCTGCTTTCCCTCCCCATTGGCAGAGACTTAATTTTATAAATAATGGTCTTCTAGCCATTTTTCTGCCTCCATGAGGGTAGGCTTATTGTTTATTGATTGATTGATAGATTGATGGTACTTTGGAAAATCAGGCTTGGAATTAAAAAATATATATTTTTTATGGCTAGTAGCACTCCTTAATCACTTCCTTCCCCATTCAGGCCGTATCCCAAATCACCCTTCCCCCTAAACTAGAATATAACAATATCTCATATACTTAATACTTTTCTTCTTCACACTAAAATGTGGTGCAGTGGTATTAATGGTTTCCTTTCATAGGGGTTTTGCTATGGGAGAAGTGGAACTGAAAGGGAAAATTTCAATTTTATGTGGAGGCCAAATAGGAGAACCCATAGGTTTAGATTTTAGAAGGTAGGGAAGTGACCCTGGTTTTTACATTCTAATGTTAATGATTTTCTCTTGCTTCTATCAAAGAATCTAAGATGAGTAGCTTCAACATTAGAACATCTGTAAGTTCATATTGAACATTGTGTGGGGATGGTTGCCTTCACTGGGCTTTATCATGAATGGTTCAAGCCAGAAATAAACATGTTGGGTCTGGAAATTGATATTTACTCTACTTACAGTCTAATAAGTTAACCTGTTAAAGTATCACAGATGCTGTCAGAAGATACAAGACTCATGGATCAGAGACAAAGGACTTCATTACTCATGGCACAGCAAATTGCTTAAGTGTTATCATATTTACAACAGTTTCCTTTACCTCCAAATGTCGAAGGGGTGATGTGATATGGCCCAGATGAATCCCATGCATGCAGTGGATTTGCATTGAAGTTGATGACCATTTATTCCGCTTGAAGTATCCACCACTGTTATGGCAAGCAGTAAGCAAACCTTCTCCTTGAGGACAAATGTTACCTTGTTTCTTAAGGTTACTGGATACATAAACAACCCTGAGAACAGGGCCATGCATTCTTGGTCCATCCAGCAACACATGTAGGGGACTGTAAGAGGCCCAAATAAATTATCTCTCCCAAAACCCAACAGCTTTTATTACACCACCTTGGCTTGTGATGAATTTTCACATGTGTGTGCCACTTCATGATCAGTTTGATTAATTGGGCCAGCATAGACAGGTACCAAATCTATTCAACTTTTCTCATACAGCCTTTAATTAGAGCTATGATCAATAGGATCCCAAGCAGTAGGATGAGACCAACTTGCAATATTGACTCCGTCCACCTGCCCCCACCCCAGAGTCTCTGACTTGGCCTAATGTGAATAAATCCCAGGGGGAGACCAGTTGTTCTTAAAAATTAAGACAGTCTATGCCGAGTCTGTTATCTATTATGACCCATACAAGGAGGCTTGGAATGACATTGCCAATAATAACAAGGAGCAGTAGATGATCCAGAAAGCAACCTTCACACCTGATGGAGAGCCAGTCCATGGTCCAGTCTCCCCCACATAAAGAGTAGAGGTTATTCTAGTTTGGAGTTTGCTGCTATCTTTGATTTGGATCACTATTACACTGGTTTGATTAAGCCACATAGACAGTATTCTGAGTAGATTCAGCCTTGATTGCTACACACGGCACAACCTAAGGCTGCTTTGGAGTCAGGACAAGCCTGTGAGTTTTTATCAGTCAGACTGAAGTAAGGTTGTGCCAGTCCGGGAGAGTGTACAGGTATGAGGGGGAGGTCCATGTTTTGGAGCTGCAGTTGATGGCATTAGGCACAGAAGAATTGTTCAGCACTAGCCATGTCCACATGACTTTTTCTGTTTTTGTAGCCTGTGGACGGAGATGACATTCTCAGAAATAAGTCAGTGAATCAGATTGCCAGCTACCACTGCTGCTTGGCTTACTTGAAACACATGGCTATTTTGCCAGGATGAGGCACTGGATGTAGGGGACTAAGGCATCATTAATCTCACCCCCTTGTACTTCCAGGGATTTGAGGTGACCCTTCCCCGTTGCCAGATTTATTGCTCTCCCTCCACAGCTGTGAAATTGGCTTTCCAATGTCCCTTCCAGGTAGCTTTAACTTTATATCTTCTCCGGTCATTCCCTACTTGTACCCAGATGTTTTATCTGGAAGGGTCAGGTGCAAGTGGGATAAGGGCATTTTTACAAAATTTACAGAGACTCATTAAGTCCACCAACTTTGGCCACTGTGAAGGAACTTGTCAAGCGGTGACCCAAATGGTCATTATCTTCATGATCTAGGATCATTTCAGTCAAACACAAATAACCAGTGGCTGAAACAAAATTGTGTTTGAATCTTCTAGGACCCCTTTTGATTGGCCTTCCACCCGGAGGCTGTATCAGTTATCCTGGCCTGGGGTTCCTATCAGGGAACAGAAAAGTGCATCATGCCCAGAAATGGTCAGAGAGAAATCTCAAAGTAGGTCTATGTAAATCCCTACCCTTTCTGGGTATGGCTACATTTAGTACCTTTCTAAGGTGTGTAGACCAAGAGGCAGTGAGAGAAGTAGAGTCAGAAATCTTTTTGAGCTGATTTTTTTTTTAAAGTCCATTTTACCTCTCAGTAATGTCAGCAACTTGAGGATGGTAAAGGTCATAAAATGTCCATTGATCACTTTGACTGTTGGCCCATTGTTGGGTAGTCTTTATGGGAAAAGACATAACATTGTCAAATTAAAGATAGTATGGAAAGTTAAAAACATAACACCGTTTAATTCTGAGAGCCACAATGCTGAAACCAAAATCATCTGATTGGAGAGTAATCTAAAAAAGTGTTGCCAGTGGTAAGGCATTATGGTTATCCCAGACTGGGAGTCAGCGGTTTGATGTAGTCAGTTTGCTTGGAGTGGACATGGCAAACAGGACTTCCTTCACTGCAAGGCAAATGGGCCTACTTTTAGCAGGAGTCACAGGTCTGATATGAAGTGGTAGCTTCTGTATCAGAAGCACCTTGACTTTGTACCCTATCCATGGTGGTAGATGTGCTGCCATGTCTCATACAATGGTGGATCCCAGTAGTGTTGGCAGTCATCTGGTCAACACAGGCTTGAACAACAGCTTGACTCCAATTGGTGTCATCAGAGAATGGGCCCTTACCATGGGAATCTACGTCAGTGACCCCAACTGATCGGCAGCCACAATTTATTTCCACAGTTTGTGGCCCTACAGAGGGGGTCATTAATCTGCCGGTCTATAGTCTTTCAAATGGCAGACCAGACAGACAGCTAGGCCATTGGCAATAGTCTGAGAGTCTGTAAAACTAGAAAATGCCTAGCCCTTTGGAGCATTGTCTAAGACAAGAATGACAGCTTTCCATTCAGACCATTGTGCTGACTGGTCCTTTCCACGGTTGGTCTTCCAGAGCTGCTGTTGGGGTTGGATGGCTGCTGCTGTTCAGAGGAACCAGCAGCTTTGAATTTAGCCACGCCATCAGTGAACAAGGCCCATTCATTGAAAGGAACATGCGAGAGCCCTGTTGAACCAGCAGCTTTGTTTCAGGTGGTGGAGTGGGGAATATAGTTTCCTCCAGAGGAGTAGTTGCCATTTTTTTTTTTTTTTTTCGTGTAAAACTGGGATGATGCTAGGGCCAGAACAGCTTCACTCTTGACTATCCCATTTCCGTTTGGCTAACCAGGCCTGTTGGGCCCTTCCCATCTCATTAATCATTGGGTCTGAATGGACCTTTATGAAAATGAGGATGTCAGGTGTCCATTTTCAATAAAAGCTTAGTTGCATGTTAATAGTTACTTATTTAAAAAAAGTAAAAGGATGGACTCTGTGGCTCCATCAAGAAGGTGATTTTGTTGTACTGGGAAATGACCTCTCTATGGGCAACAGTTACTGAACATGACCCTTCAGAGACTTACAGGAACTGTGGAATGCAGACATGTAACACATCAATTCTTATTACATAGTCAGTTATGAAAACCACAATGACAGTACATTTAGTAGCCCAAGCTCCTTCCACGGTGTTACTCAGTGTCACTTCCCTCCATGGGAACAGGTAGGATGGTAACTTGTGTTTCTATATCCAACAGGACCATAGCAATTTTAGTCCCTCTCTTCCCCATTGTACCAGGAGAGGTATATATAGCTTTCAGTACCCCTTGGGGACAAAAATACCTTGGATCTATGCCAATAATCTTTTTCCTTCAAGCATGTGAGGTCAGAGTAGAGGGGAAGAAGGGATCAGGTAGGTATACAGGGAGATACCTGCTCCATGTATGTGAATAGGGAACATTTACTGTTTGTTCCAAGCAGCTGCCTGCTTGTGGCTCAACAAAAGGAACTTCTAATGTTCATTGTTCTCTCAAAGACCATCAGTAGCAAGGCCATCATTATAGACGCTACTGGACAACTTTGAGGACTGCTTTGCTCAGGACCCGCACACACATTGCTTTTCTCCTGGGCCTAAGGCCTTGCTGCCCTATTGTCATGATAACATTCCTTCCTCCCCTGCATGGAGGAGAGAATAAGCAACAACCAAGGTACTATTGGTATAGTTTGTTTCAATTCTGCCTCCTTTCTCTCAGCGGAACAGTGGGGACTCTTATTTCTCCCCCTCCTCCCTTGGATGCATTCACTCGTAGATCCCAGGATATTTTTCATATCACCAAACCCAGTCTTTGGCCCTTTTCCTTCTTCTTTCAGAAAGCCATGTTTCTTTCAGTATCCCTCCCTTTGCCAAAACTATCAGGTCTGAGATCTGATTTTACCCTACTGACAATAACAGTTTAGCCAGTTACTAGTTCACGTTGCTGGTACAGACAGGAGACTTCTGGGTCAGAGACAAAAGATGTTATTATCTGTGGCACAGACAGCATTATGAACATATTGGTATCAGTTGCTTTGGTCCAGATGGATACTGTGTACATAGTGAGTTTGTATTGCAACTGAGGAACTCTGAGCTTGGGGAATTCACTACTTTTATAACAAGCAATAATCAAGCCTGTTTTTTGTCCAGGGGAAGAGGTTGCCTTATCTCTCGTCTTCAGAGGAACACTGAGAAATGGCTCAGGTGAAAAAGCAGTCAGACCCTTGCAGTCTTGACATACCCTGTAAGATACGTAGGATGCAAGAGGCCCAAAGAAGACTGCTTTCCCAACAAGGCACAACATCCCTTTTGACCTTCTCCTTGATACTATGTGGAAGCAGTCAGGCAGTGTTATTTCCAAAGCTGCCTAGAATGGGGTTAGGACAGTAGTTGAAACTGAATAGCAAAGGCTATTAAATTTTTGGCCCTTGGATTAGTGAAATAATAGATATTTTCAAAGTGGGGGCAAATTCTGGGTATAAAAGAGAAAGGTAATTTTATGTTTCATTTAATATTTCATCACTATCTAGAATCAATGTCATAGAAGTCCTGTTTGGTTGTTTCTAAGGGAATCAGCTAAACTTCCTGTTTCCAGTTTATAGAAAATGTAAAATTGTCTTGCTTTGTATAATTGCTCTTCTCCAGTATTTAGGGAAATTTTATATTAACTTTATAAATAATTAAAGATATGGTTTCCACTTGTTTGTCTTTCCTTTTAGATTCTTCTCAGATTATCTGATCATCTTAATTGGGGCATAAAATATGTTAAGTTTCATATACATATATATTTTCTCATACTCTTTTCAAATAATTCATACTATAAACACTTATTCAGTTTTCTTGGGTAGAGCTGGATTGAGCCACTAGGAATGTAAAAAGTTAAATATAGTAACAATTCCTTTAAAATTTTCTAGTTTTAAAATATGTGAGTTGCTTTTGTATTTGTCTTATCTGAACCCATAAATAAATTTTGAAATTTAAATCAATCATTTCTTTGGGATATTTTCCCCTTCAGAAAGAGAATGTATTACCAAAAAATAGTGCTGCTGTTTCTTTAATATGGTGGTGAAATTGAATATTTGTGATTTTCTTAAAATCAATCCAAAGATAAGCAAGCAAAACTAAAATATTTTTATTTTAGTCCTTCATGTTGAATAATCTTTCTAAAAATTTATTCCTTTCTCCTGCCATGGTAAAAACAGTACACTGAACATAATTATATATGGCTTCATACAGAAAATATCTTTTATTATCTTAGAATCATCAGTTATCATTCAACAATATTATGTGTAATAAAAGAAAAGTAGGTTAACTTGGATGCTTAACTTGAATACTTCTAGTTTTTGCTTAATAAATAATATTTATATGTTATATACCCTAAAAGTGTGGCTGTTAGATGACTTTTCCATCCCAACAGCCATTATTTACAGCTTGATGGAGAAAACTTTGCTTTCCTGGTTAGGAAGCGCCTTTTATATTTATAAGAATTCTAACACACAATTTAATGAGCTTTTCTATATTCATTCTATAGATATTTTTCTTAAAGAAGTAATTTTATGTAGAAAAATCTCTTTAAAATTCTTGGCCCAAGGATGAAATTATCTGGATTATTTTACTCTTTCCCTGTGATAACAAAATAAAAGAGAAGTTGTTTTCACACATACAGATTTCATCAAGTATGATGAGACAGGAGATTAATATAACATTTAGCTCTTACTATGTCCTTATGAATACACACACACACACACACACACACACACATATTATGTATATGATAGATTCTCTTTATATTTTGTGAATGGAAAAGAAAGTAACATGGATAAAAATAGTTCCCAGTGTTTATTGAGAGCTATGTTGTTTGTGATATTTTAAGTGCTGTACCTGCATCATGCCATTTAATCTTCACGACATCTTGTGACACATATGGTCCCCATGATACCTGGGAGGAAACTGAAGCTCTGAGGGGTCAGATTGCTTGTCCAAGATTATAGTGAGTGGCTGGTAGAGTAAGGATGTGAGCCCAGATTGTGTGGCCTTGAAGCTGCTGTACTTGGATGACACTGCTGCCCAAGTTTGCACTGTGCTTTCTTTTATTTCCCCAATTCTCTTTCCAGGTCACTTATTTCTTCACTAACAGAACCTTCCCTGCCTGCCTCCTAAATCTAGTTTAGAGGCTAAAATAGCAGATGAAGCTAAAAAGTTTCTTTGACTTATAACAATTTCCTCCAGACTTATCTTGTTGAAAGTAAATAGCCCATCTGGCTTCCTCTTCACAGAGCAGAACTCCTAAGTGAGCTTTGTGACTGAAGCTGGCCAAATTCCACGCAGTGTGGCTGTTGGCCCTAGGGAGATGAACACAGTCTGTTTCTTCTATTTCTAACAAAGGAAAAGAGTTCCTTCATTCACCTCTTTAATTCATTGCTTGAATTTTATGTCCTTCTTTCTCATAATAGCAGTTTTCTTGCTGTGGTCTCTCTGTCTCTCTGTCTCTCTCTCTCTCTTTAACACACAGGTAAAATGGAAACTACATGAGAAACATGTTTTGGTACAAGGCCACTACAATGAAATATCATTAAAACTTGCATTTTAAGACCATCGCATGAGGTTGTTAGCGTGTGACTCCCATTAACTAGCAGGAACTGGAGGAGGAGATTGAGAAAAGCTGTGTTTCTGCTGCTCTGTTCTGTACCTGCTCTGAATAAATAGAACCGTTTAGTGTTGTGCTCTAGATCCACAGGGGTCAAACAGGTAGGCTCTGCACAACCTGTGAGTTTACCTCTGAGTGCCTTAATTTAGCTCTCTGCGTTTACTTCTAAGAAGCTGCAGGGACTGTCCTTCTGGCCCTTGTAATTACCTTCCTATAGGCTGACCGAGGGTTACAGAGTAGGACCTTAAGAGCGGAATGTGAATTTCTCTGGCCAAGAAACTCATTTGATTCCTTTCGTGTTCCAGAGCAGAGAAGAATCTTGTAAACTTTATAAGTGATTAAATGTATTATTTTAATTTCTAACTTTCTTTTGGAACAAGGTTTCAAAAGGTCATCATACAGTGTTTGGTGATGTCTTTCCATGATTGACAGCTGTTCTCCAAATCTTGTTATTTTGAGGGAGGAGTTCAAAAAAGCCAGTTCCTTGCCTCCTAGAGACCTGATACTGCTCGTTAAATGTCGATACAGAGAGAATCATATCTAGATTTTATACCCGGGAACATTTCTTAAAGAAGTACTGCCAGGTTCTACTTGATTAAAGGCACTTCTGATGAGGATGGTAGGATTTCAGGCCCAGAATATTTGGACTGGCCCTGCAGTCTTAAGTTGACATCTATAAAATTATGAGAGCAAATGATGTTGCCATATAGCTGTTTCTAAAACCGTGTTCCTTCTAGGGAGCCGAGAGTTCTTCAGGGGTGTCATCTGAAGGCTGGGCAGTGGAGGTGGCAGCCTGAGAAAGGGCCTGGCCCCGAGCCTGCTTCTTCTGCTCCCAGCCGCTCCCCAGGCCCCACCGCAAACCTCTCCTTAGTGCTTGCCTGACATCAGCTGGTACACAGTGGGTGTGGAGGGTTTTCATCACAGACGTTAAAAAAGCTGGAAGAGGTAATTTCTAGAACTTGTTACGGAATTCTCTTTTTATTTTAACATTTTTCATTTTTCTTGCTAAAGATAGCAAATAAAAAAAAACACAAAGGAACTTACAAAGTAATATGTAAAGTACATATTTACCTTTGAAACTCCGTAGTTCTCAGTATGTTTTTATTTTCCAATATAACCCTCTATACACTTGGTAAATGCAATAAAATTATTTGATATAGTTTAAAAGTGGTTAATAAGAGTACTGTTTTTGTGGTAGATTATTACAATCTAAATAAAATATGAAGTCCTTTTGTTTTACAGTTCAAATGTGATCATCTTTGAGCACCTGTTGGTGCTAGATCCTATCAGACCCATTCGTATACAATAACTAATATTCTTCAAGAAATAGCCCTCATGGTCCCTAATTTGCAGAAATTAGGAAATCAAGGAGGAAATCAAACCTTGTTTTTTTCTATTCAGAGCATGTTTATATACATTCACAAATATTTGTAAAATATAACATTGACTAAAATTTCTTAGCTGATTATGCTTTAAGAAGTCATATTTAAGCTGCGTGTTTGGAACTCAGAATGCATTACTCCTAAAACATTTTAAGGTGTCAGTTTAGCAGAATATTCTAGTGAGCTCTGACATAGGGTCTAGAATGATCTGAGGCATTCATGTATCTATTTTATTGGAAACTTAAGACAGAAGACTGAAACTAAGAATTTGGCTGCTACTGCTCCAGTTTCATTCCTGATGCTCAGTCACCTAGGGAGTTTGGGGGAAGAAATGGTAGGATTTGTACATGGGGAGGAATGCAGATACAGAGGCCTTGGTTTCCTAGAGGATGTTAAGATAGTTTGGTTCCCCAGAGCACCTCCCAGGGTGACATTCTGGTCACAACCTCCTGTGGTCCACTAGTGCCTGGTGGTGTTGGGCCTCTTTTGCCCAGATAGAGGGCACTACCAGTTCAGGCAGTTGTTCTTAGAGCCTGGGCTGACACTGTCTTCACACTTTGCTCTCAGTGTTTCACTCTCAGAGTCTCTGCTTTTAAGAAGCTCTTCAGTCCTTTTCTCTGATGCTAACTAAAGAGGATACCAGCTCAAGAATGTGAACCTTTGTCCCAAATTTATCCATCCCCAGGCACTGCTGAACTCTAAAGTAAGGGGTTTAATTACAAAGCAAACCTCTCTTCCTCCCAACACTGTCTGTGACCTCTAGGCAGAAGGGCCACCTCTGTGGCCACTGCAGTCTCATATACCAGTCATCTTAGTTCATAATTGGGCTCTACTCATTACCATCTGTGTGACTGTGGGACAGGAACCTCTGTGTAAGCACTGCCTTCCTCATCTGTAAAGTGGAGATAATGTTATCTACCTCTATGGAGGGCTCCAGGATTAAATAGTAAGTTCTTAGCCCAGTGCCAGACACATTCTCAAACTAGACAGTTGGTATATGTGAAAGATACAGAAAAATAAGAGGTGGTCTATATTATGCTTCATCCGCATAGCCCTACTGCTGGGAATGTGTTTGTTTTTTTCTTTTCCAGGTATTTAGAAATATGAGACTGTTTGGTTTTACCCACAGGATTTAAAATACAGAATTGAACAGTATAGCTATGAGTTAATTAACATGTATTAGAGACAAGGGATGAATATAAAATGGTAGAGCTCAAAGTGGTAAAAATAACATTTAATAAATTTTTTACATATACTAGAAGTTTATTTTAAAAAGCATGAAGATTTATTTCATTATAGCTGTCTTTCATTAGAATTCTCCAATAAACATGTCAGAAACATATTCCCAATACTGCTTTTCAAATACAAAAGCTTAGTTTTTCTTTTAGATAATATGGAGTCTAATACTAAAGTATGTTTTCCTGAAGCTATACAGAAAGGTTGAATGTTTCTTACTAGATAAATAAAATGTAAAATACGATTTTCCTAGTAATCCAACCTCTAGAATACTACTGAAGTTTATAGTAAAATCTGAAGTAAATATTTCAAATATTAAGTGAAATTTGGGTCATTTAATTTTTACCTAAATGATTTTAAAAGTTGGCTTTTAGTATGCCTTTATGGTTAAATCAGTCCCCTTAGATATCAATCAGCAATGTACAGGCAATGAAGCTTTTCTCTGACACTGCTTCATTAGGAAAGCTCATTTAAGGAGTTAAACGTCTCTCACTTGTCAACACAGATAATTATGCACTATTAATTCTTAGGTCATTTCAAAAAGTGCTATTTTAAAACTATTCATTTCATCAATCCTGAGAACTGGGATAAGGTAGACAGCCTGCTGTAAAGCAATTTAAGATGTGATTATATTGCTTTATTCCTGCAATGCTGGAATCAGAAAGTTGATTTAATGTGAATACAGCTTTTGAAATGTTTCTTACTTAATTTTAAGAGATGAATATGATTAGGCAACCTTGAGAGGACAAAGGAGTTGATGTAGAAGAAAGGAACGTTAATTTATTCTGCCATTTGCAGAATAAAGGTGGCAGGTGGGGAGGGCTGAGGGAGAAAATCAGGAAGCGGTAGTTTCCTTTGTTGCTTTATCTGAATGAAGCTTTTGTGTGTATCTGCTCTCTGCCTATTATTAGCTGAGAATTAGAGTTGTTTAAACTTCGGTGCAGTGACCATCTACGGAGGAACTAGAATATGACTTTTTTCAAAATAGAGGACTTTTGTTGCTTAACTACTTAAAGTTTATTTCGGGACTTTCCCTGGTGGTCCAGTGGTTAAGACTTCGCCTTCCAATGCAGGGGTTGCGGGTCGATCCCTGGTCAGGGAGCTAGGATCTCACATGCCTCGCAGCTAAAGGACCAAAACATAAAACAGAAGCAAGATTGTAACAAATTCAATAAAAACTTAAAAAAATGGTCCACATCAAAAAAAAAATATTAAAAAATGTTTCTTTCAAAGGAACAATTTTAAATAAACCAGGGAATCAGTATATCATGGCAGATACTTAGAAACACTGATATCAATATCCTGCTAAGTGTATAATACTTGAAGTTCATTAATCTACAGACTTTACATAAATGTTATTGTATAAAATTTCAGTTCTTTAAGTTTTGCTTTTTTTTCCTGCTTTTTTGACCTTATAGAATAATTATCAGGATAATTTTCAAATTTTATTTTATATTAACCTTTTTTTTTTTTTTTTTTTTTTGGCTGCACTGAGCGGCATGTGGGATCTTAGTTCCCAGACCAGGGATTGATCCCGCGCCCCCTGCATTGGAAGCATGGAGTCTTAACCACTGGATTGCCAGGGAAGTCCCTCAGCTTTTATTTATAGACATCAATTTGCAGGATATATTTAGTTTTACAAAGACATTATACTATGGTTTTATTTTTAAGCACTTTGTTTAGTAGAAGTTATGTGGAAATACTTTGTTTATAAATGAAACCATTCCCCACATGCAGTCATAAGCTTCTGTTTGTTTTATTTTGTGGTGTGTGTGTGTGTGGTGTGTAAATAAAGAATAAGTTGTAAAGCCATAATTTGCTAACCCCAAAGATCAGTGATGAAGTCATAACTGAAGTGTTAAATGTTGAGTCTGGTTGTGCATTGACCTAAAAAAAAAAAAGACTCTTGCTTGTTGATCCTTGACTTTTCAGGCTGTCTTATTACGTTGTTATGAGCCCTAGGTAAAGTGACTGGCATGAAGGTGTGCTTGACTTCTGTATAAATGGATTGATTTCTGTCACATTTAAAATGATTGATAGTTTATGTAATTTACTGCAGTAGTAGGTTTTAATTCTAGTGCTGACCCATTGAGCCAATTTTTTTAAGAATGTATCACAAACTAAAAAATTACTTTTAAGTTACTTAAACCTCTTACTTTTGATTATATCAAGAATCTGATAAAAGTCTATTTGCATTCTGAATTCTTGCCTTCTGTGCTGTTGTTAAATATTACGGTATAGGGTCTTTTACAAAAGTACTGTATTACAGTATCTCATTTAAGCAATGTTTTTTTAGGCCAAACCAGTACCTGTTTTTCTTGTTCATTTCAATTATAGTCATATTGAATTTTGGTTTTCTCACCAATTGACAGTAAAGAAAGACAAGTTATTTTTAACTTTATGGGGTATATCTGAATTGATATTAGTCCTCAGATTGTAATGGTTAGCATCACAGATTTCTTTATTTAGCAAGTTTTTTAGCAATCTCTGAGGAGAACCAGAGCCCAGTGTTACAAACTAGAACAATTTTAGACACAGATTCTGCTGTTAAGAAGCTTGTGTTTAGTTGGGGAGACAAGCCATATATACATATAAAATAATTAATAGCAACATATGTCATGACACATTTTAGCAAAGGAAAAATCAGTACAGATTGGAATGATTGTTTACTCATCAAAAAGATGAGCCTTGAATTGTACCTTGAAGAATGCATAGCTTTTATAAAATTGAGAGGAACGTGGTAAAGAATGGGAATAAAGGATGTGTGATTGTAATGAGTATATCATGTTGAAAGATGGTTAGAAAATGGGTCAGTCTCAAGTTGAGACTCATACAGAATCAAAGTTGGGTTTCAAAAAGAGATTAGCAAGAAGGAAGGAAGGGAAAGATATTAACATTTAATACCTACTCTTTACTGAGTGTTTTACTTGAATTATGCCATTTAATTCTCAAAATATAATCCTGTAGTTTGATGTTGTGATCACAGTTTTGCAGTCAAGGAAATCAAATCTTAGAATCTTGCTGAAGGCCAACAAACAAGGAAGTGAGTGGAGTTGAGGTGAATAGTCAAGTCTTTGTGTTATCAAAGTTTCTGCTATTTCACTTGTACTGTACTAAAAGTGATGGGCAAAAAACAAGGATTGTCCTGCTCTTTATGCAAATTGAAAATACTTGAAATATACCTTGTCATCTCTTTTTCTTCTTCCTAAATCAATTTCTTCCAAAGTATTTTTATCAATGGCATCATTCTTCCAATAACTCAGACTTAAAACATTGGAGTCATTTTTATTTTTAAATAAGCTTTTATTTCATATATAATGTTTGGATGAAAAATGTAAGAAGAAATGGACAAAGAGTAGATCATACACTAAAATATTTTTAAATTATCTGTTACTATAGTGAGCCTAATGTGTACTAATGTATACTAATCATGTTACACAGTTTACCAGATGTTATCTATTCAGGGCTTCAGCACAGTGTAGAAGGAGTTGATTCAGTTATCTAATCTTAGCCTTGTATATTTTGCCATAATATGGTAGATTTTTGGGGGCATGTATTTTTTCCTTCATATTTCAGCATTTTATTGTAATAGATTTCAATTAATTTTTTCTTCATGTTACTTTTGTCTCTTCAGTAGGATTCTAAAATGGCAAGAATGATTTTATATACTTCCCCAATATCTTCCCCACACTTTGCTCATCACCTGGTAGTCAGAATGTGTCCACTGACTTACATTACCGGAAATGATCTGAAGCATACCGATAACGTTTTTCCATTCCAGTGGCTATATATAGGCAATACCAACCATCACTTAATCCTAAACCATACATGGGAGTAATTTAATAATATTTGCAAAATGGTTAGCAAAACTTTTTAATGGACAGTGAAGAGCTCTTCAAAAATTTTTGAAGTACTGTTGTTCCTGTGAACTCCATCACTGGGGCTGGTTTTGTGAGTACCACTGTCTGATCAAGAAACCATTTACAGTAATGTCTATATTCTAGCAGTTTCTTGGGCTTGATTAGGGGAGAAATTAAGGGATTTTGCTTCCAACTATGAGGGATTAAGACCCTACTGGAAACTCCCACCTCAAAGGGAAATAGCTATAAATCTTGGACATAATACAAAACAACTGACTAAAAGTAGTAGAGGGTGAAGAGAAGCAGAAAGCCTGGTGGCAAGGGCATGCTGGCTTGGGGGGAGGGAGATAGGGAGCTATAGAAATAGATGCAGGTGTCAGTGGCTTTTAGCCTGGGGCCAAGCACCTGTGGACACTTGAGGTGCAGGGGAAAAACAGTCTTTCTTGGCCGGGGGACTCAGGAAAGTGAAACCCTTTGGCTTTGTGAGCCAGAATCTTAGGGGTTGGCCAGGGGTCCTCATGCTCATGTGATGGTTCTTGAACTCTAGCCAGCACATGGAGTTACCAGCAGGAAGACAAGAGGAGCAAACGGCTAATGGCAAGATGTAGGGAACCAGCCCATCTATCCCCTTGTAAAGGACTTTACAACAGCCCACTAGTGACTTCCGCTTAAATCTCAGTAACAAGGACTGTGTAATATGGCCACCCCTGGTTGTGAAATGTAGTTTTTAAAATCAAGGATCCCTGCTATGCCTAGTGATACCAGGGTTCTGTTAACAAGGAGGGAGAGATGAGGCAACCAGCAGTATTTGCCATAGTTACAGGTGCTTTATATAAGCTGATCCTCTTCTAAAATCTACTGCCACATCTGCTGAGATGTTCAAGCAGAGATGCAAAGCATCCCTATACACCAACAAGACTTTTACTTAACATATATGTAGTCTAAAGGTACATGCCAAGCCCCCAGAGTCTCCTGTGATTGCCATTCCTAAGGGAAGTATGTATGTATCAATCTCTATTTTCTTCATGGCTTATGAGGTCTTAAAATGACTTCCCTTCCTCAACTGTGTACTCCTTACTTTTGCTGTGATGTGAGAGCATCACTTATCCTACAGAAAACATAAGAGGAAATGAAATGGAACTCAGGAATTTTTATTTTTAACATTATTTTTAATGTTTTTCCCTCAAGAAATGGTATTAATAAAGTATTGATAATCTACTAAAAATGGTTAGATATGCAAAAATTGATTCCACAAACTTAATTAATAGCTTTTGAAGTTTCTCAGTAAGTTTGCATTGAACTTCAACAGAAGCTTTAACTATTGCTTGAATAGATGCATCCCAACTTTTTGTTGCCATAACATGCATAGAAAATAAAACTATTTCTATTTTCATATTTTTATTGTTGCTCTTTGTTTCTGTTTAGTTTTCTGTTATTGAAAATGTAAAACATTTTTATTATCAAAAACTTGAAGGTTATACAGAAGTAGGGAGGGTAGCATAATGAACCCTCATATACCAATTAATTTAATAATTGTCATCTCATGTGTGACCTTTTTCATCTATGCTCTCAATCAGCCATCCACCCACCTGCAGCACCTAGATGTTTGGAAGCAAACGTTTAGATTCTGAGTTCAACAAACGATTGTTTTTTAAAAAATTATGAGACAGTGGAACATAATTGAATACTAATTTGATATTAAGGAAATATTGTTAATAGTTTTAGATGTGTAATGGTATTTTGGTATACTTTAAAACAGTCCTTACCTTTTAGAGATACATTCTGAAATATTTATGGATGAAAAAATGTAGTCTCAGAGATTGACTGAACATCTTTTTAAAAGTCCTTCCTGTCACAAATCATTTCAATAAACAATTCAGTGAATCCAGTGTCTAATTTTCTCACAAACAAATGAATGCTCTTCTAAATGACCTTTCCATTTCCAGCCTTTGAAGCCTAATTAGGGGCACAGGAAAAATCCACCAACCTCTAAATCAAAAGTTTCAAGAAGAAACCCACAAAGGAAATAGGGCTTGAACTTCCTTTTCTTCTTCCTCTCATGAGCATGGCCTTTTCTCATGTAGGCAGAAACACATCTTCCTAAGGATTTAGAACTGAACTCTTTGGCCTCAAAAACCAAGATTTTAATGATCTAGCACTCTAATTATATTTTCCTAATTTTTTTGTTTTCATGATATTTAGCAGTCATTACTACTGGGATATCTCTTGTCTTTCATTCTTATCCTTTACCATTCTTTCTCTCTCTACACCCCCTTCTCTCTCTTCCCCTCCCTAGAACCTACTCCTGCATTCCCTCCTGTCCTCACTCCATTCCTCACTCCCACATGCATTTGTTTTCTGTAATCAATTCATTTGTAGAAGAGAGAAAATAACATTTACTGAACACATTATGTCAGACACTGTGGTTGGATAGGTAGATGCTCATCTAATCTTCAGAGCAGCCATGCATTCTGCATATTTGTATTGTACAAAAAGTGCATCTTAGGCTCAGAAAGCCACACCTGCCCCAAGATCAGCAGTTAATTGTTAGCCACAATTTGGATTCTAGTTTCTCTGACTCTAAACTCCATGACCTCTGATTTTACCATGTTTCACTATTAATACTTTTTAATATTCCTAAATATTATTTGGGGCCTCTTTAATTTGTATAGTTATAATATGTTTTATAATTCAGATCCAATTATATTTTGCTCAGACTCAGAATTCATTTCCTAAATTATGACTGATCATTGGGAGTCTCTCTGACTCAACTTTGCATTGTTCTCTTTAAATGTACAAATGGTATGGCGAGGTAATCAAGAAATATTCATTTCCAAAGGTCAGAAATAACACTGAACAGTATAGTTTTAAGAAAAATTTCCTGTTGAACTGATGGAACAATGAGTGAGGGAAATATACCGTATGAGTAAAGACATAGAATGTTTTACACATGTAATTTTACAAAGAAAGTCAAGTCCTGGCATTTTTTAATGGGGCTATAAATTTAGTAATATTTCAGTGGCAATAGCAGGATGTTAAATATGACTCTTCATTCCTGTAATTTTAGGCTTTCTTTCTTAAAATAAATTTATTTATTTAATTTTGGCCGCCTTGGGTCTTCGTGGCTGAGCAGGGGCTTTCTCTAGTTGCAGTGAGTGAGAGCTACTCTTAGTTGCGGTGCGTGGGCTTCTCACTGCGGTGGCTTCTCGTTGTGGAGCATGGGCTCTAGGTGCATGGGCTTCAGTAGTTGTGGCATGTGGGCTTCACTAGTTGTGGTTCGCGGGCTTTAGAGCACAGGCTCAGTAGTTGTGGCGCACGGGCTTAGTTGCTCTGTGGCATGTGGGATCTTCCCAAACTAGGGCTTGAACCCGTGTCCCCTGCATTGGCAGGCGGATTCTTAACCACTGCGCCACCAGGGAAGCCCTGAAATTTCAGGTTTTCTTAATGATAGTTGCCATTACTGAGAGCAACCAGCCTTGAGAATGTATTTAACTTAGATTTTGAAGCAATGCTTGACTTCAATTTCTGTGACCAGAAATATCGACATGCTAATTTTCTGAGTTAAAAACTTTTTTTATGTTTTTGTCCTTGCTTAAATGGGCAAATGCTGGCTAAATGTCTTGGAGAATACAGTGTTTTCAGGAAATGACAAGAAGTATTGATTTACCTTATTCTTCTTCCCTCAAGCAGAACAGCCATAAAATATGTTCAATTTCTTCTCATTTCTGTCTGCAGATTACACTGACTTGTGGTGCAGATGACAGGTATGGACGTGATAGGAACATATTGACAGTTACTGGGATTTGACTTCAAAGCCTTTGAGCTGAGAAGCATACTGACAAATCCATCTACAACTTTATTCACTTAATTTTTGTGGCGCTAAATCTTATTTGTTAGTTATAAAAATGAACGTGAAAAAAAAAAATGAATGTGGGTCTGACATAGAAAATCCAGATAAGGACCATTCCTTTTGAACTGAAACTTCACATTTAACATGAAACCTGCTTTGGAACTAGTTTGGAAAACTTAAACTATTCCACATGTATCATTAAATTCCAAAAAATAATGTATCATCAAATGAGATTAATTTTTAAATCTGGTTAAAAAATTCTATACCAGATAATTTATAATTTTTTTAAAGGATGAACATTAAAATTTAACTTAATTTGACTTGTATATAATTTTCAACTGTTAACTGTTCTTAGAATAGTCACAGGTAAATTAATTCTTCCAGGACTATAATTTTTCTTGAGGAGTGTAATACAATTAAATTTTGAGTAACTTTAAGTGGATCTCTAAGCTTAGAGGTGCCCATCTGCTCATTTGCTTCCAGGAACACTAGTGCTGATGGGCAGGTTTCCAAATGGCTGCCGTGAAAGACATACATCACGTATGCTTATTCTTCATATTTAGTTCTACTTCTGGAGGCCTCTTGTTCTGCTATTTGCCATGATAATTGCCCTTATCTCTGGCCTGTAGAATGAGAGAAACAATCATGATTCAGCTACTGATTGCAGCTGTTGACAGAAATGCTTCCCAGAACTCTGTATTTCCTCTTCTATGTCTAGAAACACCAAGTTGCTTCAGTATTTATCCCAGAAACTGCAGAAGGCCAACAGGCACATTTTTTTTTTTGTATATTCAGTAATTTTTGTGTGTCATATTAAAAATTCACATGCAGATTGAATTAGCTGACTTATTCCTGTTTGAATTATTCTTCCAGTCACCATGCAGCCCCTCACAAGGCTCTTTTAAAAGAGCTAGAACAGAGCCCGCGTTTCCGCAGAGCTGGAACTCCCGGCTCGGGGTCTCTTCCTTCCGCCGTCACGGAACTGCCCTGGAACCCGAGGGGAGGGTGGCTTCACTGAGGCTGCCAGCTCTGGAGGGGTCCCGGTGGCCAAAGCTGCGACAGTCATGCGGCCAGCGGGACGGCACACTGGTCCACAAGAGACTTCCCAGCTCCACATAATATCAAATGGTGAAAATCTCCCAGAGATCTCCATCTCAACACCAGCACCCAGCTTCACTCAATGACCAGCAAACTGCAGTGCTGAACACCCTATGCCAAACAACTAGCAAGACAGGAACACAACCCCACCCATTAGCAAAGAGGCTGCCTAAAATCATAATAGGTCCACAGACATGGGAGGAACACTCCCAAACTCATTCTACGAAGCCACCATCACCCTGATACCAAAACCAGACAAGAATGTCACAAAGAAAGAAAACTACAGGACAATATTACTGATGAATATAGATGCAAAAATCCTCAAGAAAGTACTAGCGAACAGAATCTAACTCATAGCACAGGGAGATCAGCTCGGTGCTTTGTGACCACCTAGAGGGGTGGGACAGTGAGGGTGGGAGGGAGGGAGATGCAAGAGGGAAGAGATATGGGAACATACGTATATGTATAACTGATTCACTTTGTTATAAAGCAGAAAGTAACTAACACACCATTGTGAAGCAATTATACTCCAATAAAGATGTTAAAAAAAAAAAAAGGCTGCAATTAAACTGTAGTAAGCACCAAGAGTTTTGAGATCCGAATCGGTAAATTTGAATATTTTGAGGGGTCTCTGTGTCAGTAACCAAAGTTTCTTAGAAGCAAAAAACCTAGTTATTGGCATCTCATATTTTGGTGATAGGGGAATGAAGTCTAATGGATGAAGATTCTCCTTTTCCAGTTTGAGTTCCTTTCATACATTGGGGGAAGGGGCTGTCAGAGATGATGATGGCTCCGGTGCTGTTCCCACCCCTTACATTGGTTGTGGACTGCTTTTGGTGCAGCTGTTCACTAGTGGTCAGCCCAAAACCATGTGAAGAGAAAAACCTGAAGATGGACGCTCATTATCCTTTATTGCCCAAAGCAGGACTGACACCATGCTTCTTTGATTCTTATACCTACATGGTGACTGTTTGGGTGGCTCACCACATCACCTGTACTGAGGATGCAGCATTAGTGGCAGATGTTGTAAGGTGATCAGTATGACAGGATGGCTCAGAAAGAAAGGCAAGATGGCTGCTCCAGGCAGAACCTTATGGGGCACGTAAATCTTACAGGGCTGAATTTATGAGGCACGTTAATCTCTTACCTGGAAAATAGATCAGCAACAAGCTGAAAATAATCTAGTTTGCAGTTGGTCAGTCTCCTTCATTCATTTCATGTTGATTTGTATAACTGGTTTACATTTCGGAAGTTGCTTTTTATTTTTTTTTCTCACGCAAATTATATGTGCTTATTCTTTCTGTGAATCTGTTTCTGCTGAGACTTGAGGCTGATTAAACTTAAGGGGTCAATGGATATTAGTTTGAACGGAGAGTGGTCATGACCAAGGAGTTGGATAATAAGGCTGATTGAATACTAGAGATACTTGTGGTAAAATAATCGGTCCCAGGTCCCCAAGACCACCCTTGGGTTCAGTTTGCTAGAAGTACTACAGAACTCAGAAAAGCTGTTGTTCTCAGTTATGGTTTATTACAGCAGAGGATACAGAGTAAAATAAGCAAAGGTAAAAGGAGTGTAGGCATACCACAGAGATACTACAGGTTCAGTTCCAGACCACCCTCAGTAAAGCAAATATTACAGTAAAGCAATTCACACATTTTTTTGATTTCTCAGTGCATATAAAAATTATGTTTACACTATACTGTGGTCTATTATGTGTGCAATTGCATTATGTCTAAAAATGTACATATATGAATTTAAAAATACTTTGTTGCTAAAAAATATTAACCATCATCTAACAACACAGGGTTGCCACAAACCTTCAGTTTGTAAAAACTACAATATCTGCAAAGGGCAATAAATCCAGGTGTGTCTGTGTAGGACAGAGACCAGGTGCAAGCTTCCAGTTGTCTTCTCCCAGTGGAGTTGTAGGGGCAGTGCTTAATGAAGTGTAATGACGTTCATGGACTGTTTCAATCAGAGAAGCTCACTGAGCCTTGGTTTCCAGGGATTTTCTTGGGTTGTGTCATAGCATGGAGCACCAGCATGGCTGACCTTAGTTACTCCATCTTTAGCCCTTCCAGAGGTCAAACTGGCCCAGGGCTGTAGCTGAACAAAATCAGGTGTTCATCATAAATCACACTGTGAGCATAAACTATAATGGTGGGGCCCAAGACTCCAGGTATAAAAGTTGCTTGAATTTTCCCAGGGCTTAGAGGTTATGTCCCAGGAGCCAGTCAAGGGCCAGTGTTTTCTTCAGAATGTGCAGAGATTGACCATGCCAGGCCTGCTGAGTTACACAGCGCAGCAAAAGTCTATGCTAATTAATGCACAGGGCAATGAAATCTTAGTTCGACTGTCTTGATGAAGGTCTTAGAAATAAACAATAGTGATCACATAATGGGTAGAAACCTGGAAATAAACAAGCACTGGGGATACACAAGCATATAGCTAAATGGGTCACACTATAGTTGGAGTCATGGCCCCAGGACCAATATAGTTCATAGACTCGAGCCAGACTTCTGGTACCAGGAAACCGGTAACAATAAAATCTTTGTAACTATACACTCATTTCCTAAGCTGAGCACCTGGATCCTTCTGTGCTCTCTACCTGAAGCCAGAATTAGGGTAGGGCAGAGCAAAGAGCTGCAGCAATGTTACAGTGGAAGATGAGGTCAAAGAACTAACATCACTGGTAACCTTTATTATCTCAAAATAATGAGAAAATGAATACTTTCACTGCCACTCACTGGTGCCTTTGAGGGAGAAGCTCTCAGAATTTCTGCAATAGTTGTTTATATTAATGTTGGCTATTTTTAAATCCCTGGGCCTGTTTTTTATGAAATGAGGAGTGACTCATTTCTAAGGTTTCTTCTTTCTCTAATATTTTGTAATTTTCTGCCTAAAGAAAACCACTTCCATCAAATATGTTTCTTACCTTTTTCACGGTTATCTTGCTTTCTTCAGTTTTCCTTTACCTTTTTCATCTTGGCTTGACTACTTCTGTTTTGCTAAGTAATATGCAATTCTTATATATTATATAATTATTATATAATTATTATATTATATAATATAGATATAATATATATCTATATTATATAATCAAGTGAGGTGAGGACATGGTTAGGGAATTCCCAAACTTAACTGCACATTCTGAAGAACTCACTGGCCCTTGACTGGCTCCTGGGACATAACCTCTATATTATATAATCAAGTGAGGTGAGGACATGGTTAGGGTATTCCCAAACTTAACCGTAGCTGTGACTCTCACAGGATGGGCCCTGAGGTTTCACTAAGGGATCATTAGCATGGTTCCTGGAGACTTCAGGGAAACTAACCTCTGTTCTGGTTCTGTAGAAATATAGTGTTCAGATAAGTTCTTTGACCAGGCTATACAAGTTTAAAGAGATTGAAGATGGTGGATTAGGGCTATACATGTTGCCTTCTCTTATTTTTTCTTTTCCTTCCTTCTTTCCCTTCCTCCCTCTCTTTTTTTCTCTCTGTCTCAACGGACATTTACTGTGTGCCTACAGTGTGCTGAACACTGATATAAGTGAATGAAACAAAGAGAAATCCCCCCTTTAAAGAGCTTATAGTGGACAAATAGTAAAGCAGATAATATAATATATATTGATATTTTTATGGAAAAAAAAAAAGAAGGAGGATAGGAAGTGTGGAGTGACGGACATAAATGAGACTAGCCCTGTTATCTTTGGTGATGGTGGAGACTTAGAGTTGAGGAGGGGTGGCGTGGAGGAAAAGGGAAGGAGGAGGTAGGGCTTTTCCAGCGCCTTGAAGAATTCTGCATTTTTTCTTCACTCCTGCGTCAGCGGGAGCATGTTTGTGTTTGGATGTACTGTTCCTTGCATGTTATGCAACATATAACGCCAGGGTTTTTGAAAGTTGTACCTGGCCTGGATAAGAAGGTTCCTGGCGCATATTCTCATGAGGCTGTGTGCGGGAACAGTTCAGTCTTTTAAGTCTAAGACGGTAGATATTGTCATGATTCCAGAGGTCTCACTTGGATACATCTTTTGCTGGAGGCAGTGGGAGCGTGGAAACCTCAGTGTCTGTTTTGGGCATTGTTACTATTTCTCTTCTGGCTTTCTTATCTCCTTCAGATCAGAGCTATATAGTGTGGCTTAGTGAGCTGATAGTGGCTTACAAAGTGAATTTAGCAAGTTATAACTAGTCTTTTTTTTTTTTTTTTTAAGGGAATAGAATAGAGTAGAAAGGAGAGATCTTCTCATCTAGGAAGATATGTATGGTTTCATGAAACTGTGATTTCCCTTAGGGACCTGTGAATGTATATGTGTTTATCAAGTCTTGATATAGGATGTGCTTCTTATTGTGTTTTGTGATTTAAAAACTCTGAAAGCCACTGCTATAGATGTGTAGGCTCTGTTCATTGATTTGACCAGTGTCTGTGTCCAGTCTTCTGTATCTACCACTGACATTTGTTAATACAGTGGTTGTACATTGATTCTTCCTGGCCGTCAGTTCTCATTAATGTGATTTCTTTATGTAATTTTTAAATACATTTTTAGCTAGAGCAAACAGAAAGAATGACTTAAATTGAGGCAGCCGTAGAAGTCTCTGAGTATGTGTTCATAACTCCTGGTATCTTATCGACCTCTAAAGATATAATAGATTTGTGTTATCTGTGCATGTAGATATCCATGGCCTTTTATAAAAACCTTATCACCCATGTGCCCAGCAAGGGGGAGATCTAGCAAGAGTTAGTTAGGTGTGGTCCAAAGTGACCCTTTGACAGATTTCTCTTTTCCCTGTCATGGTACCTGAGGCTACTGCTGCTTCAGGGAGATAGGGCTACCTTCCTTCCCCACTGCTCACAAAAGGATTCATCTCTCATTGGTTATTTGGTGGAACTTTTTACCTGATAAATACTTGTTTTGAACATAAAATAATCAAGTGAGGATGATGCAAGTAGAAGGTAATTTATTAACTGGAAAACACTGAATACATTTCCCCAAATGTGTTCATGAAGGAGTGTTTTCCAAAACTGTTAATGGTTTGATAAAAAAGGTTATGGGTCAACTGAGCTTGAGAAACACTGGGTAAAGAAAGTTAACTGTAAAAAAAGAAAACAAAGCAGGACTCCTCAGAGCCTTTAATAAGATAAAGCACATTTTGATTCTTTAAGTATTATCCAAACTTCTTTAGAATGTTTTTTCTTGGATATCTAATGAGAGGTTTGTTTGGAGGAGCACAGAATGGGAGGTGCATTTAACCATATCGATTATTGTCTTGAAATCTTGAGGCCAAGATTTTTTCTTTGGGACATACTCTTGAAATTATGCAAAAAGTTGACATTTTCTGGCACTAATCTGTTACGCAGCAGGTTATATAGCTGTGTCTATTATGAGATAGTAGCATGTATTGTTAATTCGCTGTAAAAAGTAGTTAAGATATTTGGTGCTAGAACATTTCATTATAAGTTTATTTTGAGTATGTATAAATTGGGAAAAATATTTTTACTTTTATAATTCTCTGATTGAAATGTTCTAGCTTTACATTTCTGTGTCTTTAGATATAGTAAGGACTTTTATTGGCAAAAGCTTTTTATGTGTTTGTGAAAAGATTCCTTATTTATAATCTGATGCTTATCACATGCAGAAAATAAGTAACATACTCACTTTCATTCTTTTGGAGTTCTTTCTTTTTGCGGTACGCAGGCCTCTCACTGTTGTGGCCTCCACCGTTGTGGAGCAACAGGCTCCAGACACGCAGGCTCAGCGGCCATGGCTCAGGGGCCTAGCTGCTCCGCGGCATGTAGGATGTGGGATCCTCCCGGCCCGGGGCACGAACCCACGTCCCCTGCACCAGCAGGCAGACTCTCAACCACTGCGCCACCGGGGAAGCCCTGGAGTTCTTTTTGGTTTGAAAGAGGTGAATAGCAGACTCCCCAGGTAAATGATTATAGTATTGCTATGGAAGACTCCATTTTTTTAGGACATCGTATCTTTCATGACCAAAACTATTTATTGCAGGATGTACATAGCATTCAGTGACAAGAGGGAGATCTGGTAGTTATATTCTGTAACCATCAAATCAGTAGAACTTAAAATTTGGAATTATCAATAAAGAGAAACCGAAGGGTTTTCAAAGATCCCTTAATTTCTGTACTTATTCTGTCTTGGAGCAGTCTATTAGTAAAAGAAAATGTAAAGATGAACCTCTGATTCGACATAGTTAGAATCTTAAAGGAACCAGAGACTTTGAAGATGTCAATTTCAAGTAAGGGAAGAAAGCGAGATGTGGTTATAAAATCAAATTTTTCCCAATTTGACTTGCTATCTATTATTATCAGGAACTTTACGTGTTTACAGGTTGTCTAAAAGCCTTTTCTTTCTTAGTTGTTGAAACTCTTTTGCCTGGTAGCAGAGCAGGTGTCATTGATGTAGTGATTTTGGTGGTGGATTTCTATTTATTTTTGTATGGGATAAATGTAAGGGATAAATGGGATAAATCCCCAAAACTGATTCAGTCGTGCTAATGAGTGAAAGCTATTCCTTTTCCATAATGGTCCTTTCACGTGGAGTAAATGGATAGTGCTTTTAACTAAGAGGCAGAGAGCATCAAATGTGCGAGTGTGGGCTCTGAAGACAGGTAGCTTGGGTTTGAACAGCAGCTGAGTTATTTGTTAACTGGGTGTCTGTGGGCAAATTACTTAACCATTCGGTGTCTGCTTGATTTTCCTATCTGTGAAATGGAGATAATAACAGTACCTACTCCATAGGATTGTCATGAACATTATAAGTGTATTAATACAAGCAAAGTGCTTAGAGTGACACCTGGAACATAGTAAGTGCTCAGTAAAATTTAGGTATTATTATTTTTAGCTAGAGCAAGGTTGCTTTTTCCTGATACTCAGGAAATCTAAACTTTACTTGAAACTTGAGTTGTGTTGGAGTACATTTTAAATAATATCAAGTGTATATCCTTAAATACATCTTCAGGAAAATAAATAAATGCTCTGATTTAACCAACATGAATGTCTTGCATTTAGAGGGAGTAATACATCCTGTTCTGAGTTGTCATGTACTCAGACTAAAGAGTTCCAATTTATGCCATTGGTCTGCAATTGGTGACCACACCTCTATAGGCATGTTTGGCCTAACAATATTTGGTTTCGATTTTCTCTTGTTTTTGAGATGCTTGTAAGAAGCAGGGCATGCAGTCACAGTCCACAGGCTTTGCCTTGTTCTACTATCTTAAACTCTTGCCTGATTCTCCCCTTTAGGCTTCTGAGATGGGACTCGTGTTATTTGAGATGAATTTTATAGAGTGGATTACATTTTACCCAGGGGGCCTAAGCATATTGAGAAGAACCATAAAAGATGGTGTTCCTTTTCCTGGAGACTTGTTTGTTTTCAGTCATGAAGACATTGGGATCCTTCATGTGTTTCCTTGATAAATAAATAATGCTGGAACCCAAAAGTTCTAGTGTTATGATGGATGTCATAGTCCTGCCCAAAAGGATAGTTTGGAGAAACTAATTCAATAAACAGAATCATAATTATACCCAGTACCATTGGCTATTTCAACACACAACAAAGTGAAATGATTTTAAGTGAATTTCTATGTTAATACAACTAGTAACACTCTAAAAATGGTTAGATTTAACCTAACAGGCATAATAAACATAGGTGAAGAATGCTGAGGTATTTTTGGGGGATGGAGGGGCTATAGTAACTGGAGCTCTTTAACAGGTTTTAAATGTCCACAAATTCATAGAAGTCTTCTTGTTTGACTTATGTGTTGAAGGCCCATCGCCGTTAACTTCTTTCAATAAGAATGATGCCTTCTGAGTAATGCCCCTGTTGTGAACTAAGAAAGACCATGAATTATTAATAACTCGCAGGGTTGCAGAGCCCTTGTAGGAATGAGAGAAGTGTGCTCTGTACAACAGTTCTGCTCACCTGATGTTGACAAATTAGGAGCATCTACAACATACTTCTTGTTAATACAAGAAATGGGGGAAAGGTGACTTGGAAATACATCAATATTTAGCCCTTTTGTAGAATCTCAAAAGGATAATAGCAAGTAATATTTCTCCATAAATAACCATCTCTCCTATCTTTGTGGTTTAGTGTGGTAGGCTAATGCCTTTCAGACAAGCCAAGCTTTATGGTTCAATTTTGGCTGTACTTCTTGAGAAACAACTAGGAAAAAGAAAAGTAAAAACACAATTATAAAGATGCCTACTCCATAATCATTTAGTCCTGTTTATAGAACTTGATCCTTTTCAAGTATATTTTCTGCTATGTATTAAGCTGATAGGCAACAAGAGCGAATAAAACTCCTTATAGGAGTAGCAATTGTTTTATTAATAGCCCAGCTTCTGTGGGAATCTTGACAGGAGGATTGAGTTGTAGCCACATTGAAATGTAAAATATGTAACGCTGTGCTACACAAGATGTGTTTTATAACCTTCTAAGGGAACCCTTGGTATTTACTAAAGTTAAAATTGAAAATTTTGTCTTATGAAAGAAAAAGATTATTGTATATTTATTAGTTACCTAGTAGTGTTGATCTGTTATTCATTTTTACTAGGTAGTTATCTAATACTACATTCATACAGGTTTTTTTTTTTTTTCATTTCAGTTGAGGTATATCACACAAAGAGTGAAACACACAAATCTTATGTGTGGAGCTCAAGGAATTCTTCCGTATGCATATACCAGTGTTCTCACCTCTCAGGTTAAGATATAGGATGTTTCTAACAGTCATGAAGGGTCCCTCATGCATTCTTTGCCGTCAATAACCACTACAAAAGTAACCACCTTCTGACACCTATCATCACAAATTGGTTTTGCCTGTTCTTGAACTTCATCTAAACAGAATCATGCATTATGTTTTCTTTTATGTCTGATTTCTTGTAGTCAATATTATGTCTGTGAGATTCATCCATTTGTAAACTAGTACCATTTGTAATTTAGGTATTTACCTTAGACTTGATTTTTGACTCAGGCTGCTTACTTAAGTAAAATATTTGGTTTGAGCACAGTAATTGTAATAAATGCCTTGATCACAGGTATGTGTAAGTGCTTCCTAACTGTTAGAATTATTACCATAATTTTTGTAATCCAAATTTAGCACCAAATAATAAGTGTAGTATTAATATAAGCGTCCTCAAAAATGTTCCTTGTCTGTTGTTCTGGCTAATCTAAGGGCAGTGTGCTCTCCATTGTATAAATTAACAAGACCTTAATATTCATAGTTCCTTGTTGCTGGAGGTTGTAAATTGCCATTCTTGCAGTCATGCTGAGAATCAAATTGCGTTTGTGGGCTGGCAACACCCTTGTTAAGCCATCCAACTGGTACGATAATTAGAGATTCCTGCTAGGTTTGGCCTGTATGAAAAGTAACACAGGTGTGACAATTTGCATACATGTCTTCGGTAACAAATTGTTATCGTTTCTCCAAAGACTAATTTTGTGTTTCATATAGATTGTTCATAATCAAAAGTGTGATTACTCTTCTGTCATTTTTAGATACATAACCTCTGCAATATGATGACCAAGTTAAAAAGAGGCATGGCAGTTTATGAACATTAACAAATTTATCCAGCTTTATCTCATCTCTTTCCCATACAGAAAGAGTAGAAGGAAATGATTCTTCTAGAAAAGACTCTTAATATGTTCTCAGGAATATAGCTTAAGTTCTTCTCCACAAAGCTTTAAGTCTTTCTTTCTTTTTATCATATTTTTTGAAGGCAAATTAGCTTTGGTTAGTCAGGGTTACAAAGCAATTTCCATGTACTGCCAAATATTCAGGGCCCTCTTTCAGCACTGATTCATTGTAAGTTGCTGCTATGGACTGAATTGTCCCACTGCTCCCAAATTCATATATTGAAGCCCCAGCCCCCTAATGTGATGGGTTATTGGGAGGTAATTAGGTTTAGTTGAGGTCATAAGGGTGGGGCCCTCATAATGGGATTAGTGCCATTATAAGAAGGGACACCAGAAAGGTTGTTCGCTCTCTCTCCCCTACCATGTGAGGACACAGTGTTCATAACCAGTCACGCTGCTAAAATTACTTCAAACGTTCACTGAAACTTTATAGTACACATCTTTTGTGAGACAGTCTTCATGGCAACATAATTAGTTATCACAGCAGCATGATGAAGTTGGTGTCATCATCCTCATCATACAGATGAGAGCGTTAGTGCTCAGAGGTGCAAGCTGCCCAAGGTCCAGAGCTAGTCAGTTGTGGGACTGATTTGAATATGGGTAAGAGGATGTAAGGACCTGCTGACTCATCAATATGACAGATGCAATTTATATAAATTGCAAATCTTTATAACCGTGTTTATAAAGAATATTATGTCTAAGTTACATATTTAAGTTACATTTGAAAAGTCCCAGGCAGTTCTATTTAATGGCACATTTGATAAAGGAATACTTATTCCCTTATTTATATTTTTCACAGATCTGTTTGTTTATATTAATAGATATATTTAAAGGAAGGTTATCTTGCTGTGATTTGTTTTTTCTGTGTTTTTTTGTTTTAAACATCTTTATTGGAGTATAATTGCTTTACAATGGTGTGTTAATTTCTGCTTTATAACAAAGTGAATCAGCTATACATATACATATATCCCCATATCTCCTCCCTCTTGTGTCTCCCTCCCAGCCTGCCTCCCTATCCCACCCCTCTAAGTGGTCACAAAGCACTGAGCTGATCTCCCTGTGCTATGTAGCTGCTTCCCACTAGCTATCTATTTTACATTTGGTAGTGTAAATTAAATCTTTTTTTAAAAGATTTAATTTTATTGATTTTTGGCTGCATTGGGTCTTTGTTGCTGCACCACGGGCTTTCTCTAGTTGGGGCAAGTGGGGGCTACTCTTCGTTGTGGTGTGCGGGCTTCTCATTGCAGTGGCTTCTCTTGTTGTGGAGCACAGGCTCTAGGCGCGCGGGCTTCAGTAGCTGTGGTGTGGGCTGTAGAGCACAGCCTCAGTAGTTGTGGCACACAGGGTTAGTTGCTCCGCGGCATGTGGGATCTTCTTGGACCAGGGCTCGAACCCATGTCCCCTGCATTGGCAGACAGATTCTTAACCACTGCGCCACCAGGGAAGTCCCTGTGATTTGTTTTTTAATCGTAACTATTTTGTTCTGGTTTTGTTTCAAATGATTTTCCTTATTAACATTGATCAGAGTTTAAAATAAGTAACTTGCTCTTTGTGTCATGCTCTGTCTCATCACTACAACCACCCCCTTTAAATTATGCCTTCTTACTACCCCATTTTCTCCATAAAGAAACGGGTTTAAAGAATCAACAGAATTGGTAATCAAATCCAATCCTTCTGACTCCAAATACTAAGCGTGTTTTTCTGACTATTTGTCTCTCTAAAATAGACACATTTTTTTAGGCCAGTCATTAAAGTTTATACTTTTTATGGATTATCCATTGATATTGCTATGGGAATAAAATTCCCAACTCTTAAGGAACATTTTGTAAGTTTTAAAAATATACATAATTTTCGAATTGTGTAGAAAGCTGTGGGGAATTAAAACGCTTTTAAATGCAGCTTGTCTTAATAGTTATAGTTTATGCCTCCTCAATTTTTTTGGCTGAAGTGTTGAGTTTTAAATCTCAAGGGTCGGAAAGGCTGAAAAAAATCAGAGGATCTTGGCATACGTCAACAAAGATAATCGGCCTTTTGTAGTGTTCATAATATGTCAGTAAAATGCAGTCTGCATATTCAAAGTGAAGTCAGCCTATTAATTTAAAATTGATTGGAACATCTTCATACAATGATGAGGGTAAATCAAGAAAATTAAATAAACTTTCTACTGGGAAATGTGTAATATGTAATGAAGTACCAGATGCACAAAATACTGTAGTAGATAAAACTTGTATTAATGATACAGTGAATTGTATTCTTACTGCTTTATGCTACTGCATTTTCTGAAAGATGTATGTATTTTCACTCTTAAATATTTATCTACTTAAAAATATTAAGTAGATAAATATTTGTATATCTCTATATAAATATATTTATATTTTTGATAAAGTAGATAAATATTTATATATCTATATATAAATATCTATATTTATATTTTGATAAGTTCTTTATCAAAAAAGAATTTCTTCTTTTTTGCCCTTTTTAACAGAAATTTTTAAAAGAAAAAATAATTTAAAAAATATTATTGCTAAAATTCTCTTTTTGTTTCCTCTATTTCTGCCTCCCCAAGCCAAGCCATTGTTACAATACAAAGATGAATTTGTTTATTCTCTGCAGAGGCTGCCTTTTGGTGGGATTGTTCTATTTTAGGGTGAATTATAGTTTTTTTTTTCAAGTTGGTAAACTTCCAAGAGACATGATTTTCATATGAATTTGTTATACAACAGGAAAATATATCCCCATGAAACTAGCAGAAGTATATAAAGCAAGGATAGTTCATTTGCTACTGACCCAGGAGCCAGCCATTTTATAGAGTATTCCATCCTGTAGGATAGGCCCCCCTCAGTAGACTGAGTAGACTCAGTTAGTCTATGCTGGTTTAGCATAGACTAACCAGAGAGGCTTGCACCTTTTGAATCATCCTCCTCTCTGTGGGGTTGTGCAAATTCTCTAGAGCAGCTCTTTCCAATAGAATTTTCTGGGTTGATGGAAGTGTTCTGTCTGCTGTCTATATATGACTATTGAGCACTTGAATTTTATTTCATTTTAATTAATTTAAATTTAAATAGCTATCTGTGGCTAATGACTGCTTTCTTGGACAGCACAGGCCTAGAATAAGTCTTCTCTCCTTCACTGCTGGAGAGGCATGAACAGATTTCTATTAAATCTCTCTTATTAAAAATACCAAATATTTTATGTTTTGAAATAACATATGCTTATTAAATAATATTTGTAAAGTACAAGTAAGTAAAATAAAATAAAAATTATTGTACTCTCATTGCCCCAATAAAACTGTTGTTCAAGTTTTTAGTGATAGTGGATTTCTTCAGTGTTTTTGGTTCTATGAATCATTTTTAATGTAACTATAATTATCTTCTTTGTACAGTTCTACATCTGAAAATTTCATTTAATATTACAGGGTTCATACATTTTGTATGCAAAGAGATTTTAATACCTGCGTAATGATCCACCAAGTGAATGGAATACACCGTATTTTACTTAATCAGTTCCCTGTTGTTGGATAGCTGAGGTGTTTTCAGTATGTTGCTATTGTACCTCACACTGCTATGGACATCTTTGTGTGTGAAGTTTTCTCCAAATTTAGAATTAGTTTTTGAGGATTTCTGCTAGATTCAGAGGAATGGGATTTACTGAGTCAAAGGGTATGAACAGTTTAAAGCTGATAAACATGTACAGCCAGATTATTTTTCTAAAATGTTGTCACATATAAAAATATACCCAAGACCAACACTGGACATCCAGTATAGCTTTAAGTTTTAATTTCTGTCATGGCAGTTTTATTTCATGATAACATTTTCCTGAGTTACATTTATCTTATAACTTAAAGAGTAGGAAGTCTTACAAGAGCATCTGTTCTTGTTTGCATTTTTTGCTAGTATATTACTTTATCTTCCACTTTATTATTTTCTGAATGGAAGAAAAGGAAATAAGAGTCTCATGTGCTGTTAAGCAAAGAGGACTCTTCCTGGCTATTTTTAGAGTTGTTAAAAAAAAACCTGTGACTGTTGAGAGGCTGAATAAGAGATTTCCTGTATTTTGCCTACTTTTTGTAATAACTTTTTGTTGTATTTTCTTTGTCTCTTATGCTTTTGAAAAGTATCTACTTGAAAGTGAGGCTGGAATATAATAGTACCTTTCCAATATTTATCACATTGTGGCTGCTGTGAAAACAATAATAAAGACAATTTAGAAAACAGTTTATATTAAACATTTCCTGTTGTGCACTGTTAAAAAAATTATTTTGGACATAGTAGTCAGAAAATGAGTCACTAAAAATTGCTTTAAACAAAGCCTACAGATGTAAACTTGATTTTATGAGAAGAATGAGTATTTATGCTATAAAAGTGTTTAGGTTTATTACCTATATAGTGAGCTTCACTAGTGAACTTATGTTTCAGTCTTTAACAAAGTGATTTACAAGCCTTAATGAGCTTATCTTTTGCATTAAGTGAGTTTATTGAAATAAACAATTTCCTGAAATACCCTAAGACTAGAAATAGATCTGGTGGTACCTCTACAAGATAAGCTACTTATTTCTCTCTCATCAATTTACCAAGGCTGCTCTGCTGAGTTAAAATTGCATTGGGAATCAAATTTTGCATTTGGTAGCTAGCTTTGGATTTGTATGTCAATAATCTTGATATAACAACGTATGTATGTATATATGTTATATACTTAATATTATTTGAGGAAGAAAAGAGGAAGGTAGCTGTATGCATTTGATAATTTTGGGAAATCAGAAAAAAAAAATTTTAATGTGAAAGGAAATAGGATCAGAAGTGAGAAAGAAAAAACCTACATGGCAGTGATATTTTAACACTAACAGTGAAAAAGAAATATGCTCAAACAGTGACCAGGGAAGGTACAATAAGGGATAATTTAAAATGTGGACACTCCGACTGCTGAGCTCAAGCCCTTAATCCATGGCTCCAACCTCACTGACATATCCTTCCTCAGAATAGTCAATTTTGAGGCTTCATAGGTCAGAGGCAAAGTAGGAAGTACAACCGGGAAGTGTCACTCGTACACCATAGTTTTTGCTCTCTTGTTGTTGACACTTGAGCAAAGCATTTCCCATTTTGAAGAAAGGTAATAATATCAAATAAATATCAGTCAAGATTTGTCCTAAACTTTCTCCTGGGATAGTTGAGACACAGTGCCGCAACTTCGTCAATAGATGTCGTTACTTACCTCTGTCATGGGAGATATCCTTTAAAATATCCTTCTCTTTTTCAATAAAATTTTCCTTTTACTTTTTGTTACATGTTGTTTTAAAAATATACTTTGGAGATAGATAATTTAAACATGTAAAAATAGCTTTTCAGGTCAACATGTGTTATAATTGCTGGATTTTTCTATAACCAGGCTACACTGAGGACATAAAGGTGTATTATAGACTTTTGCTTTACTCTTTAGATCTGAACTTAGGTCTCAAATCTACTCTACAGGTGTATATTTTTAGACATATCAATTGTGCCACTGTCTGATAATGTAGATACCATCTACAAGCATAGGGGTTAGATTGAAAGATACTTTAAGATCACTTTCAGGTACAAAACAGTTATTTAACTTCAATCCATACCTCACACCGTATAAGAAAGTTAATTAAAAATAGATCATAGATCTATATGTAAAACTTAAAACTATAAAACTCTTGGAAAACATAGAAAGCACTCTCAGTGACCTTGAAATAGGGAAAGATGTCTTAGATTCAACACCAAGAGCATGATCCATAAAATTAAAAAATAAATAAATACGTTTTCATTAACATTAAGAACTTCTGTTCTTCAAAAGATACTTCTGTTTCTTAAGAGAATGAAACGACAAGGCAAGATTGGGAAAAACATACTTGCAAATCACTTATCTAGTAAAAGAGTTATATTTAAAATATAGAATTCTCACAACTCAATAAATAAGAAAACCCAATAAAACAGGCAAATGATTTGAACAAATATTTTGCCAAGGTGATATATATATGGCAAAGAAGCACATGAAAAGATTCTCAACATTATTATTAATTGTTAGGGAAATGCAAATTTAAACCACAGTGAGATGTCATTATACACCAATTAGAATGTATAAAATTAAAAAGACTGGTTATACCAAATATTGGGGAGAATGTGGAGCAACTGGAAGTCTCTTACACCTACACCACAGGTAGGAATAGAAATGGAAAACCATTTTGGAAAAACAGTTTGGCAGAGTCTTGAATAGTTAAATATACAGCTACTGTATGACCCAGCCATTCCACTCCTGGACATTTACCTGAGATAAATAAAAGCATATGTCCATACAAAGACTTGTACACAAATATCTCTAGCAGCTTTATTTGCAGTAGGCAAAAACTGAAAATAATTCAAATGACTATCAACAGGTAAATGGGTAAAGACATTTTGGTATATCTATACAATTGAGTACTATTCAATAATAAAAAGATAACTATTTATGTATGCGACAGCATGAATGATTTCCAAAATCATTATGTGGAAGGAAAGAAACCAGACAAAAAAAGAGTATAAGCTGTATGGTTTTATATTTAAGAACTCCCCAAATTACAAACTTATCTATAGAGACGGAGAACAAATGAATGGTGCCTGGGGATAGGGGTGGGAGGGCAAGAGTAGGTCTGGAAGGGACAGGAGGGAGGAATTACAAAGTAGCAGGAGGAATCTCTGGGGGAGATTTACTCATTATCTTGACTGTGGTAATGGTTTCATGGGTGCATACATATGCCCAAACATATCAAATGTACATTTTAAATATGTGTAGTTTATAGTGTACCAAACATACGTCTCAATAAGACTTTAAAAAAATATACTCCTTTTAATTTTCTTCCCTAGGTAGGCCTTTTTTTTCAAAGAAATTTGCAAGCTAGACAATACTTTCTGACTTGATGCAGGTGCAAATGTGGATCTGCTTGTCAGTTGCATTTCAGACTCTCAGTTGCTACCCTGGCTTTCTGGTTTAAATCAGTCACATATGAGGCTGTTACTTGAACTGTCCTTCTCCCACTGACCTTCCTTTTAAGCTTTTCCACCTCTCCTCTTTGAGCCCAGCTTTCTTTTAGTGATACCGCTCACCTCCATGCACTCTTCGTGGCTGCTGCGTATTCTGTTTTATCTCATATGCTGGTGGTCAGATTGTGGGGTGGGCTTTAGGTTTTCCAGTGTTTCTTGTAGCATATCCTCCAGCATCCTTTTATTCTTTGGTAATCTTTTACACTGTGTGTGCTATGTGTTAGACACTGTGGAGAGAAATTACACATCTGCCTCACAATCTGCTTGTCAGTAACTTTATACCTTAGTCAAAGCTCAGAAAATATTAAGCTAAGTCACTTCTTTTTCTCGTTCTCTTCATCTGCTTAACAGGAGACCAATCCTCCAGAAGAATGGAGGACTTCATCACCTTGCTGCCCATCCCCTTTCTGCTTTGACTCTTAAGCACTTCGTGTGGGAACTTCAGAGCTTACATTATTGACCTGTCAGAATCATGTCCAGCCATTTCTACTGCTGCAGTCTGATTTATTATGCCATTTCTCAGAACTGACAACTCAGAAATCTTAAACTTGTCAGGCCCACTCTCTGACAATAAAGTTTTATTTTTTCTCCTCTGCCATTCCTTCATTTCCAGTAAGTCAGATATCAAAATTCATTAAGACATCTGTTCTCAAGAGCTGTCCCTATCACCATAGTCAAATAATCCTTCTTGACACTTCCCTTTCTGAAAGCTTCTTTTCATTATGGTCAGTGGTTTCATCTTTGATCCTTTCAGCATTAAACATTCACTAGAATCCGCAACTCCCTTATTTCCATAACTTATAATAGATAGACCTCTCTTTTGTATTTCTGTCACTGAAGCCTTCCACTCTACGTATGAAAAGCTCAGACTTCTTCCATCCTCCTTATCCCATCTCAGAAGAAAAACTCTTCTTATATGTTGCTTCATGTTATCTCTTTCCCTGCTGATTTAAAAGTCATGGTTTTTATAATTGCAATAAGTACATGTACTTGTGTCCATTTCTGCACTTTCCAATCCAGTAATCTTTCTGTATATGAGTTGGTGCTATATTATTGCACTTTTATAATGTTTTAATGTGTTAGGTCAGGTTCTGCTGTCATTATTCCTCTTTTAAAAGCAGTTATTCTCAGGTTCTTATTCCAGATGACTTTAGGATAACGTTATTAAGCTTCCTAAAATTACATTGCAGTTTTTTGTTAGACTTGCAATTACATATTAATTAGAGAATGGATGACTTTAACCAAATTATTTCTCCCATCCAGACACATATTCTCTGTCTCTATATTAAAGTGTTTCCATTTATCCCTTAGTAGAGCTTGTAGTTTGCTTCTCATAGGTTCTGCTTAGTTATTATTTTAGGTAATTTATGCTCTTTATTGATAGTGTAAATACTCTCTACATGTGATTTCACCCAGTCCTATAAATTTGGCAATCATCTATCTGTAGATTGCTTCCAAATCTACATTCTGAGCTACAGTGCCGTATTTCCATTATTCTTTTGATCACCCCTTTGTGTTGTAGAGATACATCAAGTTCAATTTTCTGTCACCCCACATTGCCCTCCCTCTGTGTTCCATCTCTTAATTAATTTTATCAGTGCCCTAGCAATATAACATTAAAACTGTGAAATCCCTTTGTCCTTTCTACCAGTTCTTTTGATTGTGCCTCCACAGTTTTTCTTGTGTGTTTCCTTCTTTCCAGCCCCACTGTCTTCTGTATTATTTGTTCTCTGAGATTGCTGTGATGGCTTCTTTATCAGTGTTTTGGCCTCTAGTCTCTCTTCCTACTCTAAACCCAATCTATCTTCTATAATAATTGTAGTATCTAAAACACTGATGTCATTATTGGCCCAAGATGACTCTCCTTTGCTGCTTACCTGATTAATCCCAAATAGCAAGCCTTACACAAAATCCTTCAAAAATTGAACCCAGCATAATACTACGTTTTGTTTTAGGTCACACTTCTACCAGCATCGTATCATTCATCTTCCAACTGCTATCTGCATCTATGTATTACCAAGCCTCAGTTTCTTTACTTCTGTGGGCCAGTCTGCCTGAGATGACTTTCCAGCACCATTTTCCCTAACTTGGTACACTCTAACTTCTCTTTCATATCCCAATTCCAGTATCACTTTTACTGTGATATCTTTTCTTATTCCCCTGTACCCCTAACCATCAATAATTCATCATTTCCTCCTCTCGCTTCAAGGAACATTGTGTACACCTCTATTATGCTGCATGTCACCTGAGTCACTGTTATATGTTGGTTTCTTCTGTTTTTCCATTTCCATTAGGCTTTTGAAGGCATTGACTGGGCTTTAACTGTATTTTTAACATAGGTTTCAGTAAATATTAAATCTGTGAAATAAATACAGCCTGGAAGAACTGAGGGTTATCTTTTGCATATAGTTAGATATAATGGTATTTGGCATACATTGAGCTCTTACTGTGTTCCAACACCATGCAGTCAGCACTAAGCATGGATTAGCTTGTGTTAATCTTACAACCCTATGGTAATGCTATCATAATATCTCTATTCTACAGGCGGAGGAAAAGGAGCCTCAGAAAGAGTGAGTCATTGGTTTCCCTGTAACGCTAATACCTAGTGAAGTCAGGATTTGAATCTTGCTGGCTTGACTCGAAGAGTTTTAACTTTTAACCACTGTCTTCTGTTGCCTTAGTTACAGCATATGGTTGCCTGAAATGCAGCACAAACATATGATTGATTGTTGGTATGAGCTCAATTTTTTCCAGACTTTCTTCAAAGAATGCATGAACTAAAAAAGAATGTTGATTTTCTACAAAGTTTCTAAACTTTCTAAAATTTGAAAAAAACAGAAAAGGATGTTTGTTTTAAAATTTAATGTTGAATCAGCTTTAATGAATAACCTAAGATATGTTTTTGGTTATTTAAATGAAATCCCAAAGAAACAATATTTTGGTGTAGAAAATTGAGTTGTATTTTAAATTATATTTTTCTGACTAGTAAGACAACACCTTTAAAGAATCGTTTGGGTTTTTCAGCTAGAAGTGAGACAAATTACAACTGCAGTGATTTTCAACGATAAAATGCTTAACTCTGCATTATGTAGATGCTCTACCATGTCAAATTCAAGTTTTTCTGCCAGATTTTCTGGGGCTTCCAGCATCCTTACTCTACTCCACTTCACAGGTACCCACTGCTGGGCCAGCCCATGCTCCCACACAGAACCTCCCAACCCTGGGTGTACATGCCCTCCAGGGTCTGCCTGGATGAGCAGTCTCCCTCTCCCTCACCTGACTCTCCTCCCCTGCTGTGCCCACCTGGCCCAATCTCTGTTAATTCTTCAACCATATAATTTGATATTTGATTATTTTCTATTTTTTTTTTTTACAATTCTTAAACTTGTATACGTTTTTTTTTTTTTTTTTCGTTTTTTAAACTTGTATATATTTTGTGATCAGTACACAGGAAAAATTCAATAAATATTTCCAGTATGACTGATTAATTCTTCTGTGATTTGAAGATTTTAATTGCTGCACAAAGTTTCCAAAGGGCTTGGTTTTTTTCTTAAGGAATAATTTATAATCCTGAGGGGAAGCTGGTTTACTATAGGCTCTCATCCAAAAGATTTTGTCTCTTCTTTAGTGTTCCTATGAATAATTTTTCGTCAATAAGCATTATAATGAAAAGGATGTCAGAAATGTATTTGAGTCCTGCTTCTTCCATTATCTAGCTTTCTGGTGTCAGAAATGGGATCTGATTTCCTTTATCTATAAGTGGATTGGATTATACTAGATTATTCTTAAGATTCCTTCTTTGCTTTGAAATGCTGTCTTGTATATTCCAGAGTGGATGTGGTATCCTGATGTTGCTATCACTTACTCTGTAGAGGATAATCAAAATAGAACTTTCATTTTTAAGTCTTAGTTTGCTTATAGATTAATATTTCTGTTAGTCAGATAATGTAAATATTGACTGCATACAGATTTTAGCTGCAAAATATTATGGTTTAACTAGTTGCTTCAGAAAGCCTGGTGATTTTCTTAAATTTTATAGGAAAAAAATGATAAACATGATATATTAATTTTAATAATCTTGAAAAAATAAATTTTCTCATTTTTCTCCCATAAAATCCACATCATTGAAGCAGGAAGCTTAGATGCATGTCAAGATTTCTTTTTAATTCAGGCCTCAGCATTCGGTCTGGGTAAGGTATAAGAGCTTGGCCTCTTTGTGCGGCTCTGCTGAAGTATTTGCCCCCTATGGAAGCCAATACAATCAGCAGCACTGGCATAGATAAAGAACTGCGTAAGGTTGTATTTTAGTGGCAAGGCTGTTTTGTGACCATGTTCTGCAGGCAGACTGGAGGTGACAGTATTATTTACTTTTGTTGCTTGGGGTCCAAAGAGAGAATAAATTGCTATTGATTTTTGAGACATTGCAATGATGGGTCTGAATGCCTTCAGAAGAGCTGGGTGGCAGGATAGCCAGTGATGGTATAGACTGCCTTTGAAAATGAAAATTCATCTTCTTGTTATTGTCATAAAGATTTTTTTTTTCATTCTTAAAGGCTGTTACAAGATGTGGCTGTGGGGCCGTTGCTATTATAACTGTTTTCAATCCCCAGAAAGAATAGAATTCAGCACTTTTCATGGCAGTCTGAAATTGATAAATAGAGTTCTGTGTGTACGCTTGCATACATGTAATAACCTGGACTTGAAAGTGATATTTAATTCGGTTGGTATATTAACCACTTTACCAAGGACCCTTTCAGTTTTTGCAAATGTTTGGCAGCTCAAAGGAAGGAAATTTGGTTCTTGTCTTATTTTGGTTTAACTTATGAAAGGGAAAAGTGCTTCTAAAGTGATATGTTTGCTTTCCTTAGTGATTTCTTAATTTATCATCCAGATGTAATATTTAAATGCACACTTTTTCAACTTGGAAGGTAATGGAGACATTCTAGGCATATCCATGCCAATGCCCCATTCCCTACCCTTATAATCCCTTACAAGTTTATTACTCCTTAGAATGTTGCTGGTGTTTAAGTCTTTAATCACTCATGATAGAAGCATCCTAAGTATACCAGAATCCCATCTTTGGATATCATCTTGGAAAGGCCACCTATTTTTCTAAGAGCCAACACTAAATGTACTCTAAGTTGTGTATCAAATATTATTGTTAATAAGCAAAATCAGATAGAAAATTAACCTTACGACCTTAAGTTTTACACACACATGCTTGCTTTAAATTTATATTAAAAACTATTAAAAATATATTAATTGTATTTTATCTCATTAGTTTATTTTCTTTAATCAACAACCTGATAAAATGTATTTGTCCCTTGTGTATGAGGAGAGAAGTTCCTAAATATACTCTAAGAGGAGTTGTAGATTCACAGAAACCTAGGCTAAAATCCAGATAAATTCATTTATAACCCAGAAAGATAGGATCCTTCTTTATGGTGCCACCTGAGGGACATATACCAAAGGAGTAGCTGCAGATTAGCTCATACCATCTACCTGTCAGTTATTTTTCTTAATAGTGCACTCCTAATTTAAGAGTCTAGGATGACTCATGTCTTCAAGTATCTGTTTTGGGAAGTGAGAATTATTAGCATCCAGAAATTCACTGGTATACATAAAAGTAAGAACTAAGTATAAGGCTTGTAATGGCATAGATTGGGAAAGAGACTGCAAATGAGAGTAACTTCCTCGAATTAAGAAGTGATTTTGTAATAAATGTAGAAACTTATTTAAAGAACAAATAGTTAAATCTGAATTTCTTAATTCTAAATTTTATCTTACTATTCAAACCTCTAAATAAAGAGTACTGTTTAAAACATGATATTTTTGAATGGGGGGATTTGTAACTCAAGAAGATACAACTTTTAATGTTTTTGACTATGTTGTGATTATATAATTGTTTTATGTTCCCTGACAATTTGTTATTACTAATATATTCAGATGTGAACATGTAAAAATACGTTTACTTGATAAAAGATGTCTACACATTTTTTAGTTTCACAAGCAGAAATTTCAAGCTTCTAAGACAATGTTAGGGTGCTCTTTCCTGTGGAGAGGATGGTATAGCAGGAAAAAAGCATAGATTTTAGCGGTTTAGAGACTTGAGTTCAAAACTCAGTTCTTCCAGTTACTCGTATAAATTAGGTAAATTGTTTAACCTCTGCAGGCCTTGCGTATCAGGTTCTGAAATGCTGGTAATATATCTATCTTAAAATGAAAGTGAAATCAGCAGTATAGGGGCAAGTACATTGTTAACATCATCATCACCATCAATCCACCCTCCTAAAATGAAGTAATTGCTTGGAAAGTAGGTATTGTTGGAGATGGGGAAAAAGGCAGCTGAAAGGATATGTCTCTTGTAGTCTTACTTCAAGTTTCCAGGGCCTATTCTTTATTTCTCATTCTACAGTCGTGAATCACCCTAAGCCATCAATTATGACCATCAGTATTTTTCTGCAAGTCTACAAACTTTGGCAGGGTTTAAGGAGCTTAAAGAAATGTTGATAATTAGTGTAAGCTTCAGGTTGGTTATTCCTTTCAGCCTCAGATCACAGTAACTAGTGCCTCCCATGTGCTGGGTCCAGGCCTCGAGGTCTCAGGGTGCTGCAGCCTTGGCCTGCACCTGTACTTCCCATCACACCATTTGCCTCAGCCCTTGAGCTCTGTCGGAAGTTGTTGGGTGATGACTACAGCGTTGGCTGTTTGCCCATTTGTTGCTCTGACCATGGATGGCTCTGCTCCATCTACCTTCGTCTAGTGTTCCTTCCTCGTGCCTCCTGTTGCTGGCTGGTCCCTCTGTCCTCTGCTACCTCATCTCTCACTCCTTGGCAGTTGTTCCCCTTCTGTAGCCTCTCTGCTGCTCATAGCCCAGGTCCTCAGCTCAGGGCCTTTCCTGGAATGGCTGGCCCTTAGCACTCCTGCAACTTAAGTCCTGTGTTGGTGGGCTTCTGTTTATTATACCGATGTAGTAATGAGAACAAGATAAAGTGGGTATTTGGATACTACTAGATATGATAATATCCTTTTCTGACCTACATCCTTCTTATCTTTCTCAATCCTTCTACGATAAAGTTTCATATTTTAATGTTACGATCATGAACTTTTTTATTCCTAAAATATAAATATAACTTTCTATTAAAATACTAATTCGATATTTCATAAGTCTAGCAGAAGCTATATCCTCTTCCTTCCTTCTGCCCCTAACACCGGTTGAAAATCATTACTTTAGGGCTTCCCTGGTGGCGCGGTGGTTGAGAGTTCGCCTGCCGATGCAGGGGACACGGGTTCGTGCCCTGGTCCGGGAAGATCCCACATGCCGCGGAGCGGCTAGGTCTGTGAGCCATGGCCGCTGAGCCTGCGCATCCGGAGCCTGTGCTCCGCAACGGGAGAGGCCACAACAGTGAGAGACCCACGTACCGCAAAAAAAAAAGAAAATCATTACTCTAATTGTCCAAAAAATATAGTTTTTGTCATTGCTTTAATCATTGTCATCATAAGCTTAAACTGTGGGAAATAGATGACATTACTCTTAAAGAAAAATTCAGCTTTTTTCCTTTTCGTGCTGAAGATTTATCCATTTGAAAATATTTTTGCAGTAACAAGAGCTAATATATAGTAAATATTTACTGTGTGCCAGATTCTGTTCCAAGCACTTTATATGTATTATCTAATTTATTCTTCCCAACAACCCTAATAGGTTAAGCACTAATATTATCTTTAGTTTATAGATGAAGAATCGGAGGCACTAAGCAATTAAATAACTTGCCCACTTTTACACAGCTGTAAGTGGTGAACTGTGTTTCTATCCTAGATATTGAAGTTCCAGTATTCATGTTCTATGTATGCACTATTTCTGTTAGGTAATAAATATTATTTTAATAAATTGTCATAACCAAGAGTCTTAACAGCAATCCAGACATATATTTAAGAGTCTAACAAAACCTGATTTATAGTTGGCAGCTAGTATTGTTGATAGGTAGTTAATTTTATTGGCGGGTATTTAGTTTAATTCAATTAATTTTATTGGTAGTACTTATTTGTTGAAAAAAAGAAAATGAGGGTAAGAGAGAGGGAAAGGACTCAAGAAGATCTATCTTTTAATAAATAGTTTTAAAAATAATTTAAAAAATAGGACACCGGGCTTCCCTGGTGGCACAGTGGTTGAGAGTCCGCCTGCCGATGCAGGGGACACGGGTTTGTGCCTCCCGGTCCGGGAGGATCCCACATGCCGTGGGGCGGCTGGCCCCGTGAGCCATGGCCGCTCAGCCTGCGCCGCAAAGGGAGAGGCCACAATAGTGAGAGGCCCGCGTACCGCAAAAAAAAAAAAAAAAAAAAAGGACACCTATTCACTTACCACGTGTAACTCAGTATATAACTTCTTGAAGAATCTATAATTTTGTCTGTAAAATGAAATAACAGTAACTTACAAGGCACTTTATATGGCTTAAATTTGAGACACTTTCAATGTATTAGAAAAAAGTTAATCTTTTTTCATTTTTATCACAATTCATGTACCTTAACTTGCATTTATTAAATGTATTTTTGAAAGCTAAAAGATTCTCTTTAGCAGTTGATTTTATCTACTATACATGTGAATTATATACTTTGTAATTTATCCATTTTAAACTAAAAAATTCCTAGCTGGCTTGCATTATGATCTACCAAGAAAGGAAAACTTATTTTTAGTACCAAACTAAGAAAAGCAATATGTTCAGGTAAATCTGTCACACACAGAAATATAATCTGTGCCAATAAAAAGAATTGTTAAATTAACCACTGTTTAGGATTAGCCAGCTCTCTTAATTAGCATGGATAATTGAGGCTGACCATTCTTAGCAGTATTATCATGAGTGTCTTTCAGATGTTAATTTCCTTTATTGCCCTTGATTAATTTGTGAGTAATTAGATGGAGTTTGGCAGTAACCTGATATGTTCATTCTTCTTATTAATATAGGTTGAAATTCGTAATCCTAAATACTTTGTAACCTCATTTTAATATTCCACCTGTAAATTCAATGTTTGTTTATAATGGAAACAAGAATTAGTTGAATGTTTGTCCTGATTATGTGCTTACTTGTTAAATTTTAATGTGCTGTTTATAGGTACCAGTTACCTCATACTACCAAGAAACCTCTGTATTATTTTCCTGATTTCTGTAGTGCTTTTAACATAGATACTAACTAGCCTAAAAATGAGTTTTCTATTTTTAAGCCCTGACATAATTTTGAAATTGAGTTTGTACAAACATTTATTTGGAAAATTAATTAATCCCAAATTTATTTGTGACATAAAAGCATTATAGAATGGCAATGCATGTGAACAGCCTTAATTCACCAACTGCATTTGTTTATGTCCTTATTTCCTTTGCTTTCCTCAGCTTCTAGAACATTCCACTCTACCAAAACTAATCTCCTAAGCGTTGTGTGGAAATATGAAATTTGGGTGCTATAACTTGTTTCTTGGAAACATCATTTGTGTATACACAAATTTGTTATTTGTGTTTTTGATGATAGGTGAGGTGATATCTCATTGTGGTTTTGATTTGCTTTTCCCCCATGATTAGCAATGTTGAGCATCTTTTTCATGTGCCTGTTAGTCATCTGCATTTCCTCTTTGGAAAAATGTGTATTCAGTTCTTCTGCCAATTTTTCAATCTGGTTGTTCAGTTTCTTTGATGTTGAGTTGTATGAGCTGTTTATAAATGTTGGATATTAACCCCTTATCAGTCATATCATTTGCAAATATTTTCTCCCATTCAGTAGGTTGTCTTTTCATTTTGTCAGTGGTTTCCTTTGTTGTGTGAAAGCTTTTAACTTTAATTAGGTCCCATTTTTGTTTTTGTTGTTGTGTTTTCTTTTTTGTTTTGGTTGTTTTGTTTTTTTTGTTTTGCTTTTATTTCCTTTAGGAACCGAATCCAAAAAAATTCTGCTATGATTTATGTCAAAGAGTGTTCTGTCTTTGTTTTCCTCTAGGAGTTTTATATATCCAGTCTTACATTTAGGTCTTTAACCCATTTTGGGTTTATTTTTGTATATGGTGTTAGAGAATGTTCTAATCTCATTCTTTTACATGTATCTGTCCAGTTTTCCCAGTACAGTAAGCCCCTTACATATGAATGAGTTCCATTCTGAGAGCACGTTTGTAAGTCCAGTTTGTTCATAAGTCCAACAAAGTTAGCCTAGGTCCCCAACTAACACAATCGGCTATATAGTACTATACTGTAATAGATTTATAATACTTTTCACACAAATAATACATAAAAAATAAACAAACACAAAAAATAAAGAAAACATTTTTAATCTTACAGCACAGTACCTTGAAAAGTAAGTGGTACCAGCTACATCACTGCTGCTTTTATGCTTGCTTCTGGACATCCTGGGCTTGAAATATAGTGTACTACTGTAGTCTATACAGTACTGTCCAATAAAGTACACAAAAGCACAACCACTTGTAGAGGATGCACGCAAGTGACAATGTACACCAGTCATGTGAACTAGCTTACGTGATTGGACATGCGAGTGCACGTTTGCGTCGTTGAAAGTTTGCACTTGAAGGCTTGTATGTAGGGGGGTTACTGTACCACTTATCAAAGAGACTGTCTTTTCTCCATTGTATATTCTTGTCTTCTTTGTCATAGATTAATTGACCATAAGTGCATGGGTTTATTTCTGGGCTCTCTATCCTGTTCCATTGGTCTGTGTCTGTTTTTGTGCCAGTACCATGCTGTTTTGATTACTGTAGCTTTGTACTGTAGTCTGAAGGCAGGGAGCATGATTCCTCCAGCTCTTTTCTTCTTTCTCAAGATTGTTTTGGTTGTTCAGGGTCTTTTGTGTTTCCATACAAATTTTAAAATTATTTGTTCTGGTTCTGTGAAAAATGCCATTGGTATTTTTGCCATTTGTAGCGACATGGATGGATTTGAAGGGCATTATGCTAAGTGAATAATTCACACAGAGAAAGACAAATACTGTATGATATCACTTATATATGGAACCTAAAAAGTACAAGAAACTAGTGAATATAACAAAAAAGAAGCAGACTCACAAATATAGAAAACAAACTAGTGTTTACCAGTGGGGGAGGGGAGCAGTGTAAGGGTGGGGGAGTAGGGGGAACAAACCGTTGGGTGTAAGATAGGTTACAAGGATGTATTGTTCAACATAGGGAGTAAAGCCAATATTTTGCAGTAACTGTAAATGGAGTATAACCTTTAAAATTGTATATAAAAATACCAGTGAACAGAGCATGTGGATTACAGTCCTTCATCTCATTTATCTATGTACCACCTTTGGTGATCGTCTCATGTGTAGTAGCTCTAAGAGGCCCTCAGGATACAAGGATGAATAAGAGCTCCAGAAGCCTCCCACTCACATGGGAAAGACAGACAAGTAAATAAATAAGTAGAATACAAAATAAGCACTGATTTAGAAATTGGTATAGGATCACAGAGAAAGAAGGAAACAGTTATCCAAGGAAGTCAGGGGAGACTGCACAACAGTGTTTGAGTTTGATTTTGAAGGATCCGTTTGTATTTCCTAGGTGGAAAGGGGAGAACATGAAAAGGAAATTGCATACAAAGACCCTGTGCATTGGTGAAACAAAGAGGTCTTTAGTGGGCACCACTAAAGATCTATACTTAGATCATGATCTAAGTATAGATCATGACAGAGGGAGAGGCGAGAAAGGAGCCTCTTATATGCCTTAATAAGGACTGGCACTTAGTCACTGAGAAGCAACAAGCTCGTGTAGTTTAAACAAGGAGTGAAGTACTTAGGCTTATTTCTCAGTAAATGGCAAGTCAGGATGCTCTAAATCTTAAAAAATGAGAGTGAATTCCTTAAAGTAATTTTTGAATTTATTTCTGAGGGAAGCAATTTTGTATTGTGGGAGAAATTTGTGTTCTTTGGACATTCTAATAGAGCAAGAAAAAATAAATAAGTTGGTAGAATAGGAGGATTATTATAAAATATATTGTATTTTTTATACCATGTATAAATTTCACAGGGTTTTTTAAGATTGTTTTTGATATTTTATATTTATTAACGATACGACAAATTAATTTTAAGTGAAAATGTTTTCTTTGCAGATAAAATGCATACTGTGTAAGCAGAGGCAGTGTATCTGGGCATGTCGTTACTTTCAACTGATAAACCTTTTATGGTTCTATTATTTTAAGAAAGTGTATTACTTTTCATTTTCCATGATGAAAATATAATAATGTAACTTTTTGTGAAATGTATCTGTGGGAAATGTGAAGTAGAGGAGAGTTTAGTTTCATTTATTTTTCTGATGCAGAACTTCAGAGACAGAATAATTCTTTTTGGCATCCAGTGGGTTAATACTTCATGATACAAAAGCCCATTTTTATGTTGAAGTAAAATTACTGTGAAAAATATGCTTTAATTGAAATCCTATTTAAGGGTAAAATTATGTTATTGATTATGATCATAATGCCCCAGACAGTGATGAATTCATCAATTCCTGTTTCAGTGGTGTTATAAATCTTTTAGTAGGAGCTGGAGAACGTGAACAAGATGAATATTTTCAAATTATAGTGGCACATTACTTATTATGTGTAACTTTCTTAATCTGTATACTGTGCAGGAATGGAAATGGCTTTTAAGAAGCAATGTAGTAAAGTAGCTTACTGTGTTCCCAATGTCACAAATCAAACTGGAATGAAACTTGTTCCAATATAAACTTTAAAAGTATGAACCTGGAAGTTGACTGAACAGTATATTTGAGTTAAAGGAAGAGTGGCATAAAGTATATAATTACTAAGCATAGACAGAAAGGAATTTTATTTACAGCTACAGAATAGCAGCCCCTTGAAATCACATAACTAAGGATGATATTTTAACACTTAACCTTCCTAGTATATTATAAAGATGTGAGAGATTATAAATGATTAACCCTTAAAAAGTTATACTTTTAAAGTCACTACCACCTATGTAAATTAAAGGATTTTCAAGGTTCTTACATCTTGGTTCTTTACATCTATATATGTAGGTATATGTTTATGTCTCTATTTATCTGTCTGTCTACCTACCTACTGACCTACCTATCTCCATAGAATATACTATTTATTACACTTGCCACCAAAGAAGTGATAAGACCTGGGTTTGTTTTAAATATCATAAACAATTTTAAGTATACTTACCGCTTTAAAATGTTTTCTTAAGCTCTTTGAAGTACAGTTTGTCTTGAGTTATATTTGCAGACAGAGTGGTTTATGTGACATTGGTGTCCTAAGTATCAATATCTGATTATCAATCAATTTACTGAGAATATGATGTGTAGAGATTTACATTCAAATCTTAAGGTTATTTCTTATAAGGTTTACATGGCTCTGAGTGCTGAATGTTCAGTTTGTCTTATTATAAATACATATTATGTTACTATCATCTAGCTCTTCGCAAGCATTTTATTAAAAATATCTTTGCATAAAGAGCTATACCCTGAAGAAAGAAAGTTGAATAGATACAGTCCCTGCCCACTAAAAACGTTACTAAGGTCAATATAGTATGTTGTAAGAAATATGTAATAGTGAGTAACTGTGGAACCAGTGGGCAATGTAGTAATTTTAAATGCACCTGGTTAAATTTCAGTGGGATTTAGGTGGCGTACCATGCAAGGGTTTGGTTTTGTCACAGGAGTTGGCAATATGTTGCATTCCTTTTATAAGTGACTTCAAAATCTCAGATTTTTTCTCATATTTTATGTTAGTATTTTTTTCTGAATTCTAAAATACTGCAGAGTACATCATCTCCTTCCAATAATTATGTGAGATAGAAACACAAATATCATTTCAAATTTGGAGCTGCAGAAACTGAAGTCTTCAGATGATAATGTTACCCAGTAATTTGGCGTTTGCATTGGGCCCAGAACGCTCTTGACCTTATTACATTCCCACAGGAGACCAAACTGAAATAGGAGAGTACAGAGTCATGAGGAGAGTGTTCAGGTTTGCAGACAGTATCAAGAGTCTCCCACTCAGTTTTGGTGGGGGCTTCTTTGCCATAGATATTTTGCAGGTGTTTTCTTTCAGCCATTTTACTTTACTGAGTTTGATTTGTTTATTTATAATAGAGAATATGGCAAAAATAAGACTTAGACAGCATATAACGTAAATAGCCTGAATCGTTTTCATATCTTAACTGTCTAAACCCATGAAATTAGTTGTTGGATATGGTTATGACATCACCATCATGGCGTTCATTAAGCAGAATAATGTTACTAATTACAAGTTATAATTTACTGAACACACTTATTGAGTCAGAGGAACCACCCTCTGATGGCATTTCCAATTCCCCATGATCTCATCATTTTGCTCCATTGTTGGGCTTCTGTAGCAGCATGTACAATTGAGTTCACTGTAATGGTTGATTTTCCAGATCCTTGTAGATTTTTTTTTTTTTTATTTTGCTGTATTTATATGGGCTAACAATAGAGTTTCTGATTTCAGGCCAGATGTTGGGCTATCAGGCAGTCACAGATACAACTAGGTCCATTTGGAAACAGGCCTCTCTGGGACATGTATACCCAGCACTAATGTCTGTTATCTGACTCCCATAGACTTCATATTTATATATAATCTAGAAATCAAAATATAGAGCCTTAGAATTTTAGTGAAAGAAAAATCACATTCTAAAGTTTTAACCTCATATGTGTTTATTGCTTAATATTGATAGTAAGCAAGAATACAGCTGCTTATCTCTCTGTCCCAGGAAAACATGTGATTATGCCTACCCTAGTATAATTTGCAAGCATGACCATATGCATATGCCTCAATATAGATTGGAATAAATATATTGTAATTTCCTATTATTATACTCTTTATTGTGTTATTGTGTCTCCTTGAAAAAATATGAGATATGAATAACCCTGACAAAAATGTTGTCCCAGCCTTACATTAATGTGAACTTATGACTAAGAATTAAAGTTTTGGGAAGAAAGCTCAAAGTTTATGGTCCTCAAAGCAAGCATAATTCATGTAGACTGCATAAACAATATATATTAAGGCATGCGTTTTACTGCATATCCACTAATAAGAAGATGCTATATATGTGCTTCCAGTAGGCTGAGTTAGAGTTGCTGTGGGAGTCATAATTTTGAGTGTCTTCATCTGCACATTAAATTCTCAACTATAACATAATATTTTTATTGGATATATTATTTTTTTTTGTTTGTTTGTTTTTGTTTTTTCTTTTTTTGTTTTTTTTTTGTTTTTGCGGTACGTGGGCCTCTCACTGTTGTGGCCTCTCCCGTTACGGAGCACAGGCTCCGGACGCGCAGGCTCAGCAGCCATGGCTCACGGGCCCAGCCGCTCCGCGGCATGTGGGATCTTCCCGGACCGGGACACGAACCCGTGTCCCCTGCATCAGCAGGCAGACTCTCAACCACTGCGCCACCAGGGAAGCCCTATTGGATATATTATTGATCCCAGTAGTTTGGTAGGTAAGACAGATTTTTTTTAAGAGAAGAAAAAGTTAATAAAAATGGAATTTAAAAAAAAATATACTAGAAAAGGAAAGAGTGTGGGCATTTTAACATAAATTAAGAAAGCAGTAATAAAACGTGCTTTTATCATTCTTTGTACACTAAAGGAAGCTATCCTTAGAGGTCTTATGCAGGTGACACTGGAATACACCATATCGTAAGATCTTTAGAACCATTAACATTGCAAGGACTCTCTGATATCACATAGCCCAAATTCATCACCTGCATATCTGAAAACCAAGGTCCAAGTGGGCTAAGTGTTTCATTCTAGGTCACACAGTGAGTTCATGGCCAAGTTGGAACTCTAAATGATATTTTATGGCTTCCCACTCAGTGCTTGAATTGTTTGTACTGCCCCTATTTTAAAAATAGCTAATTATTAATTATCTTTTATGGGGCTTTGATGATAACTATTACATACAATAGATACATATTTTATGAAATATGCATTATAAATTTGTGACTCATCCGCATTATTTCTTACTTGAAGTGACTTATATGTGGAGCATTTGTATAAAAATACTCAGGAACTCCTGGAACAGTTTAGGCAACTGTATTTAAATTCCCCTCTGAACTTAATCTTTAACATTAACCAAAATAAATAAATAAGTTAAAGGCCTTATATTTTCTAATATTGCGAAGCATATGGCAATTTCTTTAAATGTATTATTTTGTATTGTTTTGCAAAGCTAGAAAACAACATGTTAAGAAACAAAATGGGAATGTGCCTTAACATTCAGTTTTTTTATTTGAGGAAGTAGTATGTAAAAGTCAGTTGAGTTTTTATAGTGTAAACCTCAAAGACAAACAATGTAGATGAAGGTGGGCTGTCATATAAATGAGAGAGAAGAGGAGACACTCGAGATCCAAAGTTCTGTGAAGTGGTCCTCGTTGGTGGTTCACCAACAGTGCTTTGTCTGTTTGGTTCCTGCTTAGGCAGCCTCTGTGCTGTTTGTACCGATCCTCCCCAGTAGACCGGCTCGTCAGGTGGCTGTCCCCTTCTGCTCTCCCTCTAGAGAATTGTACACATGTCAGAGAGACTCAGAGAACATCAAAATGTTTATTAAGAGTTATGAAGTCTTTTAAAGTTCATAAGTTATTCTTTTATAGGAGTAAAGTTGCTGTGTGGAATGTATATTATGTGGAATTTTGTCATACACAATTCGAAAACTTTTGGATAGTGTCAGACTTCTTCAGTAGATGAAACATTGTGTATTCTTTGCTCTGAAAACTTTTAAAAGAACTCTTTTCGTGCTTAGCTTCTTGTATTTTCTAAAATTTAATAATTGTTAGAATAATTAAATGAGTGGAATGAAAACATTTATTGATTGAGAATTGATATAAATTTACTCAACTTTGATTTTAAGGATCTTTGTTAGTATAAATTTGGGGATTTTGATTATACCCATATGTGATTATTGCTGCAGTAAAATTGGTAATTTATTTGCAATATTGAGCAGATATACATATCAAATAAACAGAATGCCATGCACATCAAACAAATCTCTATTGAATTAGAAACTAAATCTTCTATAGTACTGGCTCTGTCAAGGATGTGATAATCAACTACGGATAATTGCATCTTTCACTCATTCATTCATTCATGCTAGTTTTCAAAAACTATTCATTAGGCATCTACCATTGCTAGGCACTGTACCAGGTGCTGTGGATATAATATGAACAGGCACGTCAGAAATACAGTCCCTGTCTTCAAGAAGCAATAGAATTAAACCCAAGCCAAGTGTAGGCAATGTCACAAGAGTCATATAGAAGTGTGAGAGGAGTTCTGAGAGAGCGACAGTACAGCTGACCTCAGAAGGGAATGTAAATGTTTAACTGACTGAAGAGGAGAGGAAAGAGCCTGTCCAAGGCTTGTGGTAGGGACAGTATCTGGAGGGTGAGTGCCTGGGACTGAAAAAAGGCAGTGTGGGAGGAATGCCAAGAGGGAGAAGGAGAGAATATGACCTGAGGCTAGAACATATCTGAAAGGGCCAGAAAATAATAGAAGGGTTCAGCGGCCATGGCTCACGGGTCCAGCCGCTCCGCGGCATGTGGAATCTTCCCCGGGCCGGGGCACGAACCCGTGTCCCCTGCATCGGCAGGCGGACTCTCAACCACTGCGCCACCAGGGAAGCCCTAAAGACCTATTTTTGAGATGAAGAGGCATGTAAACTATCATAGGGCTGGGTAGGGATGGTGGTGGCCTTGTGTGCACTCCAAGGCAAATACCCTGGTTGCAGTGAGGAGAGCAAGGGTTAGAGGGGACAGGTAAGGATGATAGGAAGAAAACTGCAAACTTGTACTGGAGTACTGTGGTGAAGATGGAGCTAACAGGACAGGTTTGATATTTAGAAAGCAATTCAGTAGGAGTGATGATTGAACATGGAGGGCATGTGAAAGAGAGGTTCAAGGATGACACTCACCTTTTTAGCTTAATTAATGGGATGTATAATGAGGTAATTCACTAGAATATGAATTTCTGGGGGAAGACCAGGTCACAGGTCATAAATGGCCAATATCTTCCATCTTGCCTACCGGCTGCATTCCATTGGTAGTGGCCGCCTAGGGCCTTAGATTGAGAAAGATCTTGAAGTTCGTAGAATCTTTCATGCGCAACTAATTTAAAAACTATTGAGTCAGTTCTTGCTTGCTTTCAAGTTAACTCTGACATTTGTTGCTGAAAAATTGCCGATAGGCTGAATGTTTATACAATAGCTATTGCTAGTGAATGCTAACTATGTGCTGGCTACTGTTCTAAGTGTACAGTCTACTTTATGCCATTTAACCTTGAATGTAGATTAGCATTTAGAATGATACAGGTTGATACTGAATCCTCTTCTGTTCAAGAAGAATTTATATAAATTGAGCCTAACGGGCCTTTTAATACTGGGATTTTTATCTGTAAGGTAAATTCCTGATATATATGGACCCCAAGGAGAACACTATGTCATCCCACTAATATTCTAAATTACTATTAATGAATAATTAAAAGTCAGTTTACGTTTCACTTAGTGTAATTATCTCTCATTTGTGGGGGTATGTGTGTTTGTAATTATTGGTTTGCGGCTCATATTCTATGTAAATGGATTGTAGCAGAAGCTTAGAGGAGGAAATGCCATATGGGATTACAGTTTAATGATGACCCAAGTCTGCCTCTCATTTTCTGTATATCTATCTCACAGAGCCAAAGACCTTGTAAGTAATTGAATCTTTCCTTTCTGAGATTTAATTCCAAAGGGGCTTGTTGTAATGCCTTTAAAAAATTTTTTTTCTGTTATAACCTTAAAATTAAAATAATTCTCTCAATGCTGTAACTTACTAAAATTTCCTTAGGAGTAAATTACATGTGAACACTCATAAAAGCTAAGGGGAAATTTGCTTTGCTTTACTTGCTAATTAGTATTAACTTGTATATACTTTCTCTTTGTATATACTTAAAAAGTAAAGAAGATATGTCTATATGACTACATAATCAAGCTACTAAGCAAAGTTTCTGGAGGCAAAAAAATCCCTGCAGTTTAGTTTTTTAAATGTTGGAATGCAACCATTAACCAACAAACTACTAAGGAAATTAAATATCCATGGATTAATCCAACTTTGTACTTTTTTAACGTCACATAGTACCCATTTTTCTTCAGTAAACATGTGATCAAATATTTAAGGGCTAACAACTGTGTTGTAGGTAAGAATGCCAAAATCATTTACATATTGTAATAATAGACTGTATTTTTTTATTATTTGTGGAACATTTTCTGTGGAATTAAAAAAAGCATTTTTCAAATTTACTCTACTAAAAGATCAATAGCATTTTTAATTACTTAAATTACTTTGTATAATTATACATATAGAATTGGTTAGAAAATCCTATTTGGGTTTATTAAAAGACGAGAACATTCTTTTTGTATGGAAAGAATGTGAGTTTCTGTTTATTAAGGAGACATTAAAGTTGGTTTTCTCTTTAACGAATCAGAAGATCTGAACAGAAATTTTGAAGGATAAATAACAATTAGAACATGCTACAGGATGGTCTTTTTTTGTCATGAGGAAAGGTAAATTAATCCTACTTTTATACAGTAAACTTAAACTATTATTATCTAATAGCAGTTAAATGTGTGTGTAGGACTATGAAGCCCTGCACATTCCTGCCCTGTGGGGAAAAGGCTCTGTGACACAGATCTTCTCTCTCCTTTGATCTCCTCCTCCCCTCCACCCAGCCACTCTCTGTGCCGTAACACAAGAAACTGTACAAAGCTTGGCCGTCACTTAGCACTTTGCTTTCTGAAACGACTGTCACACCTGAGCTGTCCTTACAAGTCAGTATCCTCATCTTTCCTTTCTTAGATTTAAGATATCATTTTCACAGTAGATTCCCTTGACTCATGCCTTCGTTGGGAGGACCCTAAGGGAATGGAGAAAGACTGTTGGGCCTTGTAATAAGGCAATGGAAAAAAATGGGAGGCAAGGGAGGATTTTTCTTACCTTTGAGATCATACTCAGAGGTATTTATATTCTTTGCACATAGCTAGTGGGCATGGTCCATTATGCAGTCTGAGGTTTTAGCTGTGGGTGAAGAGTTATCAAGCCAGCTTCAAAAACATCGTGGCTTGTTTATGGCTATTGCAGCTCAGGTGGTGACACTTCAGAAAAAATCTCTTCACCATTGTTTCCTGGCAGCAGTTTCCAACTAGGCTGGAGGACTGTCAGATCTCCCTTTAAGTCAGTTTCTACTTTAGTGTATATTGGTGTAGAATTCAGTTTAATGATTATAAAAAATTTAAAGGTAAATTCAGAGTAACTTCTAACAATATTAAAAATGGTAAATGGCAGATTTAGTCAGCGATGCGTGCCCATACTCACAATTATTATATCAATAGTATTGCTGTAATTTCATTATTACTATTGCATTTAATAAAATGTCTCATTCCAGGGCCAAATATTCAAGTAGTATAGAAAGACTTAAAATCATAAGCAAAACTATCCCTACTCTTGCTTAGCTTGATGATCTATTTTTATATATACTTTATTGAATGCCTGTCATGTCACAATTCCTTTTATATATGATTTATGTATTCTTTCTCATTAGTGCTAATTAATATATAGATTTCTAAATGGCGTGATTAAGACTCATAAAAGTTGAATGCTTCGTTAATGTATAACAGAGCTGGGCATAACTGGAATATGAACCTGCAGCACTCTGAATCTAAGATCCTTCTAGGTCTAACCTTGATTAATTGTATACTTCTTCGGCTTTCTGTAATTAACCAAGTACATTGTTATTTGGGGGAGATGGGCCTAAGTTTTACCAAAGGTTAAGGTGATCTACACCATCCTGTTTTGTCCAGAATTGTTATGGTTTAGGTAGGCTGTCCTGGCATAATTATTACTTGTGTCCCATTTCACCCTTAAAGTGTCCTAGATTGTGTGATAAATTACATGGTCACCTTACCTAAAAATTTAGCTACTCATCTCAGTACAATTATAGTATAAGCTCTATGAAAGTAGAGATTTTTGTCTGTTTTATTTATTATTGTATCACTAACATCTAGAACAGTACCTGGCACATAAATGCCCTCAGTAAATATGTGTTGAATATTGTGTTGACAGAGATTTGATATGCATATCAGTCAGGGTTTCAGAGAAATAGAACCAAGAAGAGATAGATAGGTAGACAGATATAATAAGATTTATTTTAAAGAATTGGCTCACATGATTGTGGGGCCTGGCAAGTCTGAAATTTTTAGGGCAGGCCAGCAGGTTGGAAACTGTCAGGGATTCTGTGAGACAGAATTGAGGCAGAATTCCTTCTCCATGAAATCTCAGGTTTTTTGCTCTTAAGGTCTTCAACTGATTGTGTGAGGCCCACCTACATTGTGGAGGGTAATTTCCTTTACTTTAAGTCAGCTGAGTGTAAGTGTTAATCACAACTACAGGAATAATCTTCACAGCAGCATCTAGATGAATGTTTGGTCAAACAACTGGACACTATAGCCTAGCCAAGTTCACAGATAAATTAGCTACTGTATGGCTGTATGTTTGTACATACTCCTATCTACATGGTGAGCCAAGCCAAGAGATAAGTGCTTATTGGTAAAAGGAGCTTACTCACACAGTATTAATATGATTTTTTAGAGTAAAAGAGAGATAACCAAGACTTTAATTTCCTCAAAACAGGTGCATATAGAAAGAATTCTTGTAAATACATAGATATGGACCATTGGAATCTCTTTAGCATTATGTAAAATCTCAGGACAGAAATATACGTTATGAAAATTTGGTATAAAATATGTTCTTAAGGTAGAGCATTTTGAAGTTTGCAGGAGAAAGCTGTCTTGATCTTGCCAAGTAGGCACATGTGATGTTCTAGTCTTGAGTTACACAGTGCTGTCATTTTATATCTCTAGTCTCCTTCTTACTCCTATCCTCAGATCTTTCTTGATTTTAGACTAGAGATGCTATGACCTTTCTGAAAATAGTTGGGAAGGGGGTGATACAGGGAAATATTTGGTACACTTTCTAGTGATCAGCGAATTATGCTCCATAGACAGGTATTTTGTGTTGCAGGGGTAGAGGGCTGACTCTCATATCTAGAACTGGGAACTGTAACATGATGTTATATAGCCCGGAACTGAAAGTGTTTCTCCATACTTCATTGTTGCAACAGAGGAGTGATGTAATGGATGAGAGAAAACGAATCAAAGGTATTGAAAATAGTGAATTGTGATTACGCTGAGCACAGCAGCAAATTTTCTACTTCCTTGGTGAGCAGCAGGAAGGACTACCTACCTCTGGCCTGACTGTACAACAAAAAGTGAATGTGAGATGATAGCTTAATGCTTGCTGAAAGGCCTGAGTAGGGTTTTTTGAATTATACCCATGAAGAAGAATTCAACCAACTTCTGTATATTATTAGTAATTCAACTTTGAAACCAAACTTATCACTACATCTCATTCAAGTTTCTGTATTTGAGATTTTAAGACAGGCTGGTCAAGCCATTTCATGGTGTAGCTGCTCATGTGTTTGAATACAGACCTGTAATATTAAGTAACCAAATTAAAATACCTGAATAAAATGAATGTTAGTATTTCTTAAGTCTACAATTGTACTTAGTATTTTAGTATTAGTAAAGTCTACAATTAGTAGACTTTAGTGTACTAATTGTAGTATTAGTATTTAAGTCTACAATTGCCCTCTGTGACATGAATCAGTATGCTTTTGCTCAAAAAATGACTCTTCATTCTCTTTGGTTATTTTCATATATTTAGTCAGCAAAATACTACCTTTGAGATACATATATTTGGATGAATGTATAAAAATTATTCTAGAAGGAAAGAAGAGCTGTAATAGATCTCCTTTATTGTTGCTCTCAGCTGTCTTCTATAAGACAGGTAGGGTTTGCCATAGCTCAGATGCATAACTGAGCCAACTCTTTCCTTGGAGATACACAAAAATCAATTATAGCACTGAAGATTTTGTTTTTGGATTTTCATTTGGGTGCCCCCTTACCCAGCTTTTTCCATGAATGAGTTTATAACGACTAATATTTCCTTTTTTTTTCTTTTTTTGTTCCTTCTTCCCTTCCCTCCCTTCATCCCTCTTTCCCTTCCTTCCTCCCTTCTTTCCTTGATATTTTGGGTGATTTGCTACATAGAATCATAATAATAAGGAAGATAGAAAGGACCACAGACACTCATAAAATTAGAATAACTGTCAGCATTCAATGAAATAGTGGGCAAAAAAATAGTAAACAAGAAGGAAGTTTCAACCTGACAATATGTGTATTATAATATGAAAAAAAAAGGTATAAAACTGAATGTGTAGTTAGGTAGACACTGTATAAATAAGCTATTGAAAGAATAGTTAAGTACACTGAAATGGTGTTCAACAATATTAATAGAAATAGCTCAATAAATTTTAACTATTATTACATTCCAGGGACTATGCTAAGTCCTCTCTTTCTGTCTCTTATAATAATAATTAATATTATACATAGATTAATATATATAATCCTGTATATAGGCAGATAATATATAATTATTATTTAATATCATTAGTTTATAAATGTCATGTTTATTTAATAAATAATATATCATTATTTTAATGACAATATATATTAATGGTATATTGTCATATAATTAATCCTGAAAACAATTTGAGGGTTGTTTTTAAGCCTTTGAAAGCCTGTGTTACCAAGTCCAAGCTCATACCGCTCACTGCATGACAGACCAATAGATCAAGAGATGAGCTGTTGGGGCAAGGAATAGTGACTTTATTCAGAAAGCCAGCAGACCGAGAAGATGGTGGACTAATGTCCCAAAGAACTATCTTACCCAAGTTAGAATTCAGGCTTCTTTTACACTAAAAGAGGAAGGGTGTGGTTGGTAGTTGTAAACTTCTTGTGTTGGAATCCTTTGTTCTTGCAGCTATCCAGGTAGGTCAGGTCACAATGTTCCTGTAAACCTCCAGGAAGACAACTGTCATTCTTTGTTCTGCAACTTTTTATCTCTATATAAATGGAAAAGTATCATACCTTTAAATGTCAGAGCCTTTAGAATGGGCTGTCTGGTATATTTCAGGCTACAGGCAACATTCTTAACTTGTAGCACTTAGGTTAGCTTTTCAAGGACATCCAGCTATGTAACATCAGTGCCTCTAACCAGGGACTCCAGTTAGGTCAGTAAGACTCCAAAACCCATACTGTTTGCAGTATACTATATTGCTCTCAGTTTTGTTTTGTTTTTATATACATGTGCACATATATACAGTGTTTAAATATGAAATTTATTTTTGTAGATGCATCAGGAAGGCCTTGGCCAGCAGGACTTAGCTAGCTACAAGTTTACCTAAGAGTATTGGGGTTTAGAATTAGAGCTTTCTGAAGCCATCTGGAGCTAGATTACTGTATTTTCTGGGAATCTTGGGCTCTTTCTTAGGGCAATGTCTGTATTTCTGAAAAACGTCTACTGTGTTCTTGGTAGAAGGCTCAGGCTTTGGTAAAATGCTTCATTCATAATTTAGGCTGCAGATATGTAAGCTCCCAGGGAAGGATTAGGTATGCAAACGCTGGCAGTGATGGTGGCTGCAGTGATGGTGGCTCCAGTGATGGTGGTTAGCAGCCCTGTCTTCAAGTGCTGCAGACAAGACATCATGCATTTTCACCCTACAAATGCACTTTAGCTTTTAACCCTGAAGACTCCTCCCAGTTGTGGCCTGGAATGGTGTTGTGCTTCTCCAGGTGAGAGCCCTCCATGGCAGAGCAGAATCTATAAAAAGGGGGAGCATAGGGCCTTAATAGCCTAGCTGGGAGGCAGTGGGAAGAAGGAGGGCTGGCAGGGAGCTGGCGACTAGAGAGATAGGCAAACATTTATGGTTTATGAGAGATAGGAAGCCTTATATGATTTCAGGCAACTTCTCTCCCTTTAGAGTGCGTCTGCACTACTAGCTGAAAGTGGCAGAAACCTTAGAAATGGCTATACATAAAAGTAAGGACTGGAGGGTTGTGATCAGGAAGCAATGTTTATATATTTCCAGGTTATTAATATCAGAAGTAGTAAGAGACTAAGCTTGTTATAGATACTTAATGGTTGAAGTAGTTTATAGGATGATTAGAAAAACTCCACATTTTGTTTAAAACCTTTTGTCATTTTAGTTCTCAGCACTAATTTTTTTTAAAATAAGGTTGAATCTAATTCAGCAGTCTAGAATCATTTTCAGTGTCAACTTTTAGCTGTAGTGACTTAAAACTGTATTTTTGTTTAATATTTTCTGTTAAAATTTACTGAAATAATTGTTTATTTTCTGTTTGCCTTTTTATGAATGTGAAGCTTACCTGGAAGTTTATGATCATTCAATAAAATCTGGCTAGCAGTTTTAGGGTAGAAACCTATATTTTCCCAACATAGCACCTTTTCATTATCATCTATGCTGTTACACAAAACATGAAACACTATCCAAGAAAGGTAAAATATGTATATATATACATTTTGCATACATACATGATTTTGCTTCTTAATAATCTGCTGCAAACAGTCTGCACTGGTTGTAATTTGAAAAGTTATAGAAGCTCAGAGGGTATTAATAAGTTGAATAATTCATTGTTACACATGAAGAAAAATAAGTATTAATTGAACTAAATTATCCAATTGAAAATTTGGTGTACTTAGGAAAGCATAAAAGCTTTAGGAAATTTCTGTAGACAACCTTTGCTTTGAAAATGCTCCCAAAATACACTGTGTATTCATGAAATACTCTATTCATAGAGTAAAAATAATCATGAATCAGTATTATTTTCTGTAACTCATACAAAGACTAGTTTTGTTTGATTATTACTTGGATTGATTAGTACTTGAAAATAAACTAATGAAGACTGGACATCTTGGGACATCTCACCCTCTTCTACAGAAACAGCTCAGTAATGGAAGGCATTTGTGCTCTCTTTTGTTTTGCTTTTCTTCTGAGATGTGTCTGCAAGGAGTCCTCTTTCTGGGTAAATTTAAGGTTTGACGGCTCATTTAAATTAAACAAAGTGAAAGATCTGTTCTTCTTTGGCTTTATGCTTATATCAACCTTTTTTTTTTCTGATTAGTTATAGAGCCAATGCATCAGTATTTGGGTCTTAAACAATGAAATAGCTAGGGAAAGATAAAACTTTTAAACTCATGTTTCTAAATTTTACAGTCCACTATATCCTATTATTCTTCAGTCATCCTACGCCTGGCAATTAATTCAACAAATATTTTGCTGCCTGTTTCTTGGGAGAAACTCACCTAAGGTTCTAGAAGGAATATAGAAATGAAATGCGTATGAATCTCGCCACGAATAAGCTTATTGGTGGTGATGGTTAGGAATTAGGATTTATGCTCTGAGCTGTTTTCTGTTGTGTGAGTGGTGATACAGAAACCAAGTTTTTAGTTTGTTTTTTTTTTGTCTATACGCTCAAATCAAAGAAAAAAAAATATATCCACTCAAAAGGAGAGAGATTCTTTGAGATCTGCACTGATGTGTTTTTTTTTTTTTCCTGGTTTATTTTGACCTGTGTCTGAAGTTATTGAACTGAATAAGCTCTCTATGTATCTGTGTCTGTACTTCAGGAAAATATTCACATATTGCATGAGTGTAATGTATTTTACTTTCCAGGTAGGTACATTAGATTATTAAGAATTTTAAAGATGCTTTTCCTAATAGAGATAAATAAGCAGTTACATAGATCTAATATTCCCCAAATTCACAAACATATGAAAACTGAACTTCTAATACTGTGCTAGACTCAAAATAGCCTTCTTACAGAAACTATTAAATAAGAAACATTTAAGACTCCAAGTTCACAAATTAAGGTGAATCTTTGAGCACATCAGATTGACTTAGTAATTTTTCTTTAAGAAAAGGAGTTATATAACTTTTCTGTGATTTTTCAGTTTTAAGCACAGTATATACATACATTATATTTTTTATAAGATTTAGATTTTTTTCATTAAAAGACTTGAGAATCTGAATTTTCTAAACTTCTTACATCAGTTTACTAATCTAGTAAATTAACATTACTCTTATATAATGTTTGAGTTTGTAAAATATTTTCAAATATATTTAACCATAATTTAGACCAATGATTTTCTAACAGTAATTATATTTTGTAGAGTGTCAGCTTAAACATGATTTCAAGACCTAAGGTAATTTCAAAACTTGGATTAATATTAAATTGAGTTAATTAATAAATAATATTTTGGATACCTGAATAATTTCTATATAAGATAGAATACTAAAACAATTAGCGCTAAAGATATTTTTAAATTTTTGTACTTTTGGTTCTTAATTTATGGATAAAAATCAATGAATGTGTTCATTTTTTGACATTTCTGGAAGGTATAAAAGAGATGAATGTGGCTACAGAAAATAGTGTGATGTATGTCTATGAACTTTGCTGATCTGCTAAAATGCTGTATATGACAGACAATTCTCAGTACCTACTATCCACTTTTCCCTCTGAAATAGGAGTTACTACATTTGCTAAAAGTCATAACTAATATTATCACTAGAAGCAATAGTGACAAAGGAATACAACTGTGTAAGTTCTTTTGCTTCTCAAGAAAAAAAAAAAATGAGATGAGAATTTTCCTAAAGTACTAGTTAGCTCCAGTATAGGAAGATTGGTGAAAGACAGTGAGTATGCAAGGTGTAGAGTGATTGAGGGAAGTGAATTCTATTTGCCTTGCCTTATAATAACTGAATCTGATAAGAAATAATGAAATGTATTAAATTTTTATTGAAGTTTGCTCAGTTTTGATAGGATTATTCACAAGACAGTTTAAGGAAATAGAAGGATCTCTTTAAAACTTTACTGCCAAGCATTGCGGAAATATCGTCGTTAAAACGATAAATCTTAGAGTTAACCAAGAATGGTAAAAGGTTCTTCTTTACCTGCTGAATAATTTGCCCATGGGTCAGAGATTTTGTATCTCAACAATAATTTTCTCAGCTTTGTGTTGACTTCATCATGTCTTTGATTATTTACAAAAACAAAATAAAAGAAACACATGCAAACAACAACAAAAATTGATTAACAATGGTTCCTCACTTATGAAGATCCTAAGATTCCATATACTTGTGTGCCTTCTTTTTTCATCTTGATTAAATAAGTAACCACATATTGTTTGTTATGCCCCCGTGCTTCTTTTTTTTTTTTTTTTTTTTTTTTTTT